>NC_134404.1:178126564-178315387 GCF_038048845.1 Mixophyes fleayi
CTGCACATGGAAGAGGCCCTGGAGTGAGGGCTGCTACAAGAGGCATGGTAGCTGTAGTGTCAGATCCTGAGGCTGAGAGTACACAGAGTGACGTGTCAGAGCACAGGAGACATTATCCCCGCAGAGGAGGGATGAGCTGCAGTTGAGAGGTCTGTTGTTGAAATAGGACATGCACACTTTAACAAACCAATCATTTCAGCGACAGGGCCTACCAAACAACTTTGACTGAAATGATTGGTTTGTTTGGGCCCCCACACCAAAAAAGCTATTCATCTCTCCCTGTACAGACTAAACAGGCTCTACTGAGGCAAGATGTCGTCCTCATCCTCAACCTCTGATTCCTCTCCCCCTACAGTGTGTACTTCCTCCTCATCACACATTATCAATTCGTCCCCGCTGGACTCCACAACCACAGGTCCCTCTGTAGTATCTGGAGGGCAGTGCTGTACTTCATTGAGGAATTGATTATTCATTTTTATAAACATCATTTTTTCAACGTTGTGAGGAAGCAACCTCCTTCGCCGCTCACTGACCAGGTTCCCCGCTGCACTAAAAACTCTTTCCGAGTACACACTGGAGGGGGGACAACTCAGGTAAAATAGAGCCAGTTTGTACAGGGGCTTCCAAACTGCCTTTTTTTCCTGCCAGTAACAATATGGACTGTCTGACATGTCTACTTGGATGGTGTCAGCAAAGTAATCATCCACAATTTTTTCTATTGTCACAGCATCCAATGCAGCGAGAGTAGACATGTCTGCAATGGTTGGCAGGTCCTTCAGTCCGGACCAGATGTTATCAGCATCCCCGCCAGTGCCTCTTTTGGGAAAACTGAGCTTTTTCCTCGCAGCCATAGATGTGGAAGAAAATGAGGGTGGAGCTGTTGGCATGTCACGGTCCTCTTCAGAGGACAATCTCCTGACCAGCAGGTCTTTGCACCGCTGTAGATTTGTGTCCGCCGGAAACAGAGACACAACATACGCTTTAAACCGAGGATCGAGCACGGTGGCCAGAATGTATTCCTCTGACTTTAAAAGAGTGACCACCCTCGGATCCTGGCAAAGCGTACGAAGGGCTACATCCACAAGAGCTACATGCTTGCTGTAATCGCAATGGCTTACCAGCTCCTCCCTCACTTTCTCCAGCTGCTTCTGCAACAGCCTGATCAGGGGAATGACCTGACTCAAGCTGGCAGTGTCGGAACTGACTTCTCGTGTGGCAAGTTCAAATGGCTGCAGAACCTTGCACAACACGGAAATCAGTCTCCACTGCGCTTGACTCAGGCGCATCCCCACTCCTTTGCCTATGTCGTAGGTGGCTGTGTAGGCCTGAATGGCCTTTTGCTGCTCCTCCATCCTCTGCAGCATATAGAGGGTGGAGTTCCAGCGCGTCACAACCTCTTGTTTGAGGTGATGGCAGGGCAGGTTCAAGCTTTTTTGATGTGCCTCTAGTCTGCGGTAGGCACTGGCTGAATGCCGAAAGTGTCCAGCAATTTTGCGGGCCACCGCAAGCATCTCCTGCACACCCCTGTCACTCTTGAGGTAATGCTGCACCACCAAATTAATGGTGTGGGCAAAACATGGGACGTGCTGGAAATTGCCCATATTTAATGCCCGCACAATGTTACTGGCATTGTCTGACACCACAAATCCCCATGAGAGTCTAAGTGGGGTAAGCCACTGGGAGATAATTTCCCTCATTTTCTCTAATATGTTGTCAGCGTTGTGCCTCTTATTAAAGCCTGTAATGCACAATGTTGCCTGCCTTTGCATGAGCAGCCATTTTGTAGATGCTGCTACTGATGCAGCTGTTGCTGTTGCTGCGGAAGGGGATGCATCTACCCAGTGGGCTGTCACAGTCATATAGTCCTTCGTTTGCCCAGAACCACTTGTCCACATGTCCGTGGTTAAGTGGACAGTGGGTACAACCGCATTTTTAAGAGCACTGAGGACACTTGATCGTACTTCTCTGTACATTTTTGGTATCGCCTGCCTAGTGAAGTGGAATCTCGAGGGGATTTGGTACCGGGGACACAATACCTCCATCAACCCTCTAAATCCCACTCCACTGATGGCGGACACCGGGCGCACGTCTAACACCAACATTGCAGTTACAGCCGCAGTTATACGCTTTGCAATAGGGTGACTACTATCGTATTTGGTGGTCATGGCAAACGACTGTTGGACGGTCAATTGTTTGGTGAAAGACTTAGCGGTCTTACGACTTCCCCTCTGGGAAGATGACCGACTAACAGCAGCAACAGCAGCAGTGGCAGTAGTAGGCGTACCGCTGCAGGATTCCTCGGATGAATCCCGTATTGAGGAGGACTCAGTCTGGCTGCTGACTTGGGCTGCAGGACTGAATCTGATGGAGATTGTGGAGGAAGTTGACGAGGAGGGTGTTGCTGGTGTGTATCCAACTGGACCACGGGATTTAGGTGTCCCTGTACCGATGAGGGTCCTAGCCCCAGTTCCTGAACTAACCACTGAACTATGAAGGTTATTCAGGTGACGTATAAGGGAGGATGTTCCTAGGTGGGCAAGATCCTTACCCCTGCTTATTTGAGCTTTACATAAGCTACATATTGCCATACATTGGTTGTCTGGATTTGGATAAAAATAACTCCAGACCGAAGAGGTGCATTTTTTGGTCTTCTGACCAGGCATGACGATGGGCTTTTTCATCCCATGGACATCAGCTGTTTCCCCCCCTGGTGCCTCATTTACAATAACCACATCACCATCCTCATCATCAAGTTCCTCCACAGCACCAGCTACATCATCAATAGCCTCCTCCCGAGCCACCTCTTCCCGTACAGTGATGGGAAGGTCAGGCTTGACAACCACCAACACCCTTGGACTCGCCTTGGGGATTTGTGATAATTTCTCTTTAGAAGGCAGAGTTGTTTGCTGTTTTGTTGCTGACAGCATAACTCTCTTCAATTTTTTGTAGGGGGGGGGAGGAGGAGGAGGGCTAAGATCCGTGGGTGAAGCTGAACCACTAGTCATGAACACGGGCCAGGGCCTAAGCCGTTCCTTGCCACTCCGTGTCGTAAATGGCATATTGGCAACTTTACGTTTCTCCTCAGATGATTTTAAGTTTCTCTTTTTGCTACTTTTTCTTAACTTGGGCTTTTTGGATTTTACATGCCCGGTACTAGGAGATTGG
This sequence comes from Mixophyes fleayi, assembly GCF_038048845.1. Lineage (NCBI taxonomy): Eukaryota > Metazoa > Chordata > Amphibia > Anura > Limnodynastidae > Mixophyes > Mixophyes fleayi. Next base: position 178,129,730 of record NC_134404.1, read on the forward strand.
GCATCGGGCTTGGAAGACGACGTTGATGGCATTTCATCGTCTATGTCATGACTAGTGGCAGCAGCTTCAGCATTAGGAGGAAGTGGGTCTTGATCTTTCCCTACTTTATCCTCCAAATTTTTGGTCTCCATTATATGTAGCACAAGATACTGCAGAATGTGTGAACTTGGTAATATTGCAGTACCAATGGACTTATACTGCTGGATTGGTTTTGCAAATTTGGTTATAATTATTATATATTTTTTTTTTTTTTAATTTTTTTTTACTTTTTTTTTATTTTTAAAAAACTTGGGAATAGTGGGGAAATAACTATGCCCTTAGAAGCACAGAGCACAGGACACAGCACCACTGGACTGAACAGGACACGGCACAGGACCCAGCAGCACTACGGAACTCAGCAGGACAGAGCACAGGACACAGCACCACTGGACTGATACTGCATAATGTGTGAACTTGGTAATATTGCAGTACCAATGGACTTATAATGCTGGATTGGTTTTGCAAATTTGGTTATAATTATTATATATTTATTTTTTTTTTAATTTTTTATTTTTTTTTACTTTTTTTTTATTTTTAAAAAACTTGGGAATAGTGGGGAAATAACTATGCCCTTAGAAGCACAGAGCACAGGACACAGCACCACTGGACTGAACAGGACACGGCACAGGACCCAGCAGCACTACGGAACTCAGCAGGACAGAGCACAGGACACAGCACCACTGGACTGATACTGCAGAATGTGTGAACTTGGTAATATTGCAGTACCAATGGACTTATAATGCTGGATTGGTTTTGCAAATTTGGTTATAATTATTATATATTTTTTTTTTTTACATTTTTTATTATTTTTTACTTTTTTTTTATTTTTTAAAAACTTGGGAATAATGGGGAAATAACTATGCCCTTAGAAGCACAGAGCACAGGACACAGCACCACTGGACTGAACAGGACACGGCACAGGACCCAGCAGCACTACGGAACTCAGCAGGACAGAGCACAGGACACAGCACCACTGGACTGATACTGCAGAATGTGTAAACTTTGTAATATTGCAGTACCACTGGACTTTTACTGCTGAATGTGTGAACTTGGTAATATTGCAGTACCAATGGGCTTATACTGCAGGATTGGTTGTGAAAATTTTGTGGTAATTAAAAAATATTAAAGTAGTTTTTGGTATTTTTTAAAAAAACTTTTTTTTATTTTTTTAAACACAGGGGAATATTGGGGAAATAACTATGCCCTTAGAAGCACAGAGCACAGGACACAGCACAGGACCCAGCAGCACCACTGACCTCAGAAGGACAGAGCACAGCACACAGCACCACTGGACTGATACTGCAGAACACAGCACAGCACAGCACAGCACAGCACAGCACTAAACAGCACAGCACAGCACAGCACAGAACTAAACAGCACAGAACTAAACAGCACAGAGGACCACCTAACACACCCTCCCTCTACCCTGATCAATGCCCGAGTGAAGATGGCGGCGACTAGCGGGGAATTTATAGGATCCGAGTATCGCGAGATCCGACAACGGGATTATGAGTCAGAGCCTCAGTTTCACTTTTGAATTTGGCGCCAATACCCGGATCTGTCTCGGTTCCGACTCGGATCCGCAACGTTCGGGTGGGCTCGGATTTCAGAAATCCGAGTGCGCTCATCCCTAGTTATGATACAGGTCAAAAGATGAAATAGAGTTGGTATGACATGTGCCTGCGTATGAATCAACTAACCCACTCTGTGCATTTCTGCAAAACAACTCTGCCTATTTGTCAGTCACTGGAGGTAATATAGGAAAAGCACTGAAAAGAATACATGTGGCAAAACACCTTGGCTGTTCATCAGTGCACCTTGATAGTCCACCCAGCGAACAAGATGCTGATGCCTCTAAAGGGAGAGGTCATGCAAAAAACAGCATGCTCCACCCATCCAGAAGGCTACCAGCCCCATTCATTCACTACCAGTGGTCAAAGTGGGGGTGTATACGGTGGGTGGTATGATATACTTCCACTTCTCCTACTGCCTTCATTGTAAAACACTTACATCCCCATTACATTTTCCTTACCGCCACCTCTAAATTTCCACTTTGGCTTACTATAAGCACAATTTTTCTTCTTTGTTGATCTGCATGTTCCAACAGAAAATAAATTATTTTCTTCTGTCTAGATACATCATAGTATAAATTTGAGAAAAAAAATCTGCAAAGTCCCCCATAGAACAGAATGTGCATCTACATACTGCAACCAACCAACATGTGCCGGAAATGAGTATTGTCAGGCGTATCCAGGACTACTTTTCACCATACTGCTAATCACAAGTGCTATCCCAAACTATGAGGGGAGTTTAATTAATAACGAAGAACCGTCTGAGCTTTAGTTGTTGCTAGAGCACTAAAACATTGACGTTTTTGCTCACACCTGCACATCACACAAGGCTCTGACTGGATTTCGCCCCCCCATGTGCTTGTGATTGGGTGCTTGGAACCCCCATTCACATACTTTGGCATAGGACCACATCTTCATTAATTTGAATGTCATTTTTTTTTCTCCTACAATATTGATTGTTCCAGCCTGATTTATGCATTTAACTTAATCATTAGAGTGAGGAGACATTAGAACTATCTCTATATCACATGTGTCACTATCATACATTTGAATGTTTTTATTACATTGGTTGAAATGTAGATGTGGGTGTAGAAAGACTAGGGGCTATATTTACTAAACTGCGGGTTTCAAGAAGTGGAGATGTTGCCTATAGCAACCAATCAGATTCTAGGTTTCATTTTGTAGAATGCACTAAATAAATGACAGCTAGAATCTGATTGGTTGCTAAAGGGAACATCTCCACCTTTTCAAACCCACCGTTTAGTAAATATACCCCTAAGTGACAACTCTCAGGAGTGAAACATCGAGGCCTGATCTTTGCCTTCACTGATGACATGGAGTAATCAAATCCTTTTGCAGGGGAAAAATATAATGCAAATAACTCATCTCGCAAAACAAAATGTTGAGCAGTACATGAGTATGAGTGTGACTAGGCAATATTTAGCCTTTATATGCCTAGCCCATTCTATCAGAGGATAACATTTGACACCATATGCAGATAACACCACCTTTGCACAAATATTTATGTTCTACCCATAAAAACAGGTAGATGTGCACAAAAATAGGCATATGGCATCATAAAATGTAATTTTCGCCATGGTGCACAGTTGCATACTTTGTAAATTATCTTTAATGAGTTATAATGTAAGAGAGTATGCAAGATTTTACCCTCCACTGAATACAGATGTTCCTTCCAATGTATGAAATTTGTCATTGTGCCAAAATATGCTAATCTACCTCCTTGTCCCTGCTGTAGTTCGCCAAGATGAAAATTACCCCCAGATAATCCTCATTTAATCAATTGCAGTTATCCAAAGAAGTCTAGATATTTTCATGATCATTTTATCTATACTTACATTTCCTGGGTCTTTACTGTGCTAGCCGCTCACTCCCAATGTATGTCAATTGTATAATAATAAACACTGAATGCAGAAGGCCCATTGCCTATTGTGTGCTACTAAATATAAATTTACATCCACAATAAAAACTCCAATGACAATTCTGAACCTGCAGAGGGCAGGATATTGTAGTTTACTTTTCACATCATAACACTACTTGAGACCAAAGTTTATTTTGTGACTTTGAATTCAGTTTTGGGATTCGGTATAAATGGTAATAGAATTACAGTCCAAAGAACAGACTTTTATGTATCATTATTTGTGTGCTTGCCCTTTGTATCTCTGTGTTTTTCTTCATGAGATCGGGGAATATAATTAGCTTTTTGGTTCTTTTATTCGCCACTTGATCCTATTTAAATGAAGCCTCTCGTGGATTGACTGAATTCTTTAAAGCCTCTCGCAGCTTGCAGATGTCTGCCTGTTTAGCCACATGGCAGGGGCAGGTCTTAAAAATCCCTGGAGCCTAACTTACAAACAACAACTTTTTTTCAGTGGTGCTTTTTCCCCCAAAAAACAAAAATATAACCTAATTTCAGTTCAAAACAAGTGCCTATTATTTTCCATATTTATCTGGCATCACTTCTGCCTGTTAAGAAAAAGGAAATGCCAGTATTACATTTTCAAGTGCTCCAACATAGTAGAAAAGGACTCCAAAATGATATGACAGATGGTCTTAATAGTATTCACAACCTCTGCCCTTGGGCTTGTTTGCAAGAAATGTTTTCAATGGCTGTTCCAAGAGTTAAGGTTGTTGTTTTATATGTGATTATTCTATAATAATTAGAATTATTTCCCTGATTTTGAATTATCGTTTCAGTCTTCCTTTTTAATTTTAGCACTCACCGAGGTGTGACTTGAAGCATTATCTCCGTTTTGGGCATGTAATCAAGGTCAATGTACCTTCCCTTTTCCTCCACTGTAATCCATAATATAAAGCATTAGAGTTGGCTTCGCAAAGAAGCAAAATGCAAATTGGTCTCCTCTTTAAAGTAGAAAAGTCGTGTGTTGTAATAGTTTTCACCAGTTGCATATACCTAGAGATTATCACAAATTGTTGGATTGAGTTAATTCCAATTAGAAGCACATAAGAAAGAGCGATGGAGGTGAATGAATGCGTTCTGTTCAGCGCACCAAACCGCTTTTCATGCAATTATCTCATGAGTTGAGCAGTAATCTCATTATAGAATGGGTTCCTGTTGAAGGAATGAAAACTGCATTAAAGGCAGGGAAATTCCTTTTTTATTTGGTTAACTTGATCTAACAGGAGTTTGTCACTTTGGTGAGGGGTTTACACAGTCCCTCCACTCCAATTCCCCCACTCTATACAGTATAGTACTAAGACAGGTTTCTAATTAGGAAAGCAGGCTACTTCAATGATTCATCTGTGCCTCAACACCACTGTATCCGGAGGCAGGAAGAGCTGCTAGAGATAGCACTGGAAACTAACACACTTCTAAAAATGACAACTGTTTCATCCAACCATGTGCATTGGAGGACCTCAGTGCTTTCTGAAACACCGTTCTCCAGCAGTTTATCCTATACCAGGCAGATGCCTGATACAAAGGAGTTTGGATACAGCTTTTTTGCAAAAATAGTAGAGATCACAGGGAATGACCCCCACCATAGTAAAAGTCTAGGGAAAGACAGAAGACATATAAAAATGTGAAAAAATTCTGTCTTCTACTTAGTTGTATACAGCAGCATAAACTGCCAGCTTGTATATAGAACTCTGGTAGCTCTTTCTTCATACAGAACAGATTTGCTGCAGTTGGCACACTGAAGCATGCAGCAATATGGCTGTAACAGTTATCTACAGGTCACAACACTTCTTGGATTGCTTGGCAACATAGGGTTGCTCTCCCAGGTGTTATGGCCACCAGTGCGGCATAAACTCATAGAACAGGTAGAAGAGGTCTTCACCTTTAGCAGCCGCCTTTCCCGTAGAGACTGGTTATGCTCACAGGTACTCGGATGCCCCCAGGTCTTATGCTCAGAGTAGTATGAGTTTATGCTAACACGGCAGGTACAGGAGATAGCACACGGTGTAGCGGCAGGCCAGAGTTCAGTGGACTGGACAGGGCACCAGAGAGGATGTCAGGTAAAAGGGTCAAGGTCACAGGCACAGGTTCAGAATCCAGGAACAGGCAAAGGTCATACACGGGTAATTAATCTCAGGTTCAACACCAAACAATAGAACAGGAGCTGGCAGCAATACTGGAAACAGGACGCTATAACCGGCAGTTAGGCTCAGTCCTCACTGCCTTACATAGTGCAGATGTCCTATCAAGAACAGGCCCTGTAAGTGCTCCCAGCACTTGCCTAATTAATTACTGGCACTAGCAGTCAATGACATGAAGTGCACCCAGCAGATTTTTAAAGCTAATCAGCCATAATTGGCTGAGTCTGTACAGCCCTGCGCGAGCGCGCGCCCGGCTGTTTGACAGCTGGCCGGGCACGGTGGCAGGGAGCCCAATGCATCCCGGTTGTTGCCCAGGCAACCGGGACGTAGGAACCGGAAGTGACGCCCCGGTCGTCATGGAGACGGCCGGTTCATCACAAGCAGGACAGCCGCGACTTCTGACACCAGGTTGATGGAAATTGAGCTCCATATCCAGTAAGATATGAAACAATTTCCTTTGTGGATTTCCATTAAAGCATTAAACAGAGTAGCAAAAAGCCAGCAATTGTCAAACAGTAAAGTTCTTGCAGACCAGACCTACTTAAGCCTTTTGATCCACATTATATATCACACAGCTTTTGTCGCACAGATAGGACAGAGAACATGTAACACAGGATATATCTCAAAGTGTATGATTTCAGTCCTTTAACCTGTAGTAGATGGTGTGGTTAAATGAATGAAGATATTTAGTAGCTGCTATAGGGCTCTAAGTTACTTATAAGATGGCGATAATCTCCAGAAGAGTCCTAGATAGGATTTTGGCATAAAAGGTAGACAGATGCAAATGTGAAAACAAACGGTAGGGAGGTGCCCTGATCATAAGGGGCTTACAATGTAGTGGAAAAAAAGCAAATCTGAAACAAGAGGTGTCAGTGTGGCTCAACATGGGGTGTTGTGACAATAGCAATGGTATACCAATATTTATAGTATAGGTGGGATTAGAGTAAAAAGAGGTGTGTTTTCAGAAACCTTTTAAGACTTGAAGGTTGGTAGAAAGCCTTATCAGGCATTGTGGAGAATTCCGTATGTGAGTAGCGGCATGGGAGAAATCTTGCAGGTGGGAGTTGCAAGAGAAGATGATCAGCGTTGCTGTGGATAGCATGGGTTGATGCAAGAAATGATAGTTGATGGGAATGCCAGATTAGCGAAGGCTGCAGTATTCAGGGTGGGAGGTGATGAGAAAATAGTTATGAGTTTTAAGGACCAGGAGAAGGAATAGACATGAAATGTAAAGCATGAGAAAAGGATGATAAAGAGAAAAAGAAGTCCAGGAAGATGTGTATGGAGAAGTAGTCCTTAGACTTTGTTGTAGCTTATTCAAGGACAGTATCAGTGGAATGTTGTAGGGTTGAATCCTGGTTGCAGAGAGTTGAGAAGGGAAAATATGCTGCACAAGTCGTTTGGTGGCAAAGGAGAGGAGATAAATAGTGTAGTAGTTGGAGAGAGAGGCTGGATCAAGAGATGGTTTCTTTAGGATTGGTGAGATGAGTGTATATTTAAAGGAGGATGGGAATGTGCCAGTGGAAAGAAGAAGAAGAAGGGCTATAAGTGGGCATGTAGTGGTGTTTAGGAAAAGGTGGAGCTGAAAGGGAATAGAGCTGAGAAGGAAAGTTGTGGGGTGTGACAATGATATGAGTGCAGATTCTTTTCCGGTAAGTGGGAGAATAACTGAGGTTGGATTGGGAAGTGCAGGATAAAGTGGGTAGTGTGTACAGAGTTTGGCTTGAAGAAATATCCTGTCTAATAGTGTCAATTTTGTCTTTCAAGTAGGTGGCAATGTCATGGGCTGTGAGGAAGCATGATAATAGATTAGGTGAATATGAGAGAAGTGAAGTAGGTTTGCTTGGTAAGTGAAAGGGCAGTGTTGTAAGATGAAAGGATATATTTATTGGGAACAAAGTCAGATTTCCTCTAGTTAGATTGGAGTTAGATTACCTCTAGTAGCAGTCAGTAGTGCAGGAGCACGTTGCAAGTAGAGATCCTGTTTAGTGTGCCATGGTAAAAGTTTGGATCACTGGATACTGTTTGTGGTGGCTGGGGTTGTTTTGTCTAGGGCTGAAGTCAGTAACTCAAGCAGGAGGGAAAAGTATATGCTATTGTAAATAGACAGTCACTGTGTGCATGTGGATTTGAATGAAAGGGTAGGTGCATGTGGCAAGATGATGTTGAAGGAAAGGAGAGTGGGATGGCCAGATTGGAGAAACTAGAAATGGAGTAGGAGAAGATGAGGTCAAGGGAGTATCCAGGACCCAGTGGTAGTAGGCAACAAAGAAGGATGTAAGCAAAATAAGCTTTGTGGAAACAGGCAATGGGGTTGTCAATGTAAATGTTGAAATCACTTAATATGAAATTAAAGAGGTAAGAGGAAAGGATATTTTGAATAAGCAAAAGATGTCAAGGAATTGAGAAGCTGGACCTGTTGTAAAAAAAAACCAGCAGCATTACAGTGAAGCTGAGAGAAATGCCAGATAGTGTGGCCTTGATACTGCTTGCTCCTTCATTACTGAAATATCGGACAGAACTTTTTTTCCTAACTCACATGTCAAGGATTGCATGCAAGGAATCTTCCGCCTCTCAGTTGGAAGTTACCCAATCAAGTAGTTTAACTCTCTCCATTGTTTAATATGTTTAATAATACTCAGTGATTTAAGCAAATACTTCTACATACTCTGCAATGAAAGGAAGAGATTTTTTTTTCCCTGCAGAGTGTTGAGTCTGATTTGGGTATGGATAGTAACTGTGGAGGCAGATGTAGTGTTTAATGTCTCTTTTAAAGATACACTGGAGAGAGCAAGGAAGGTAGGTGACATTGCTGAAGTCAAAAAGGAAGATGATAATGTATTTATAAGCCCTGAAACAGTAATTCTACAATAAATATTTAATTGTATATTAAGACTCACAAAGTGAGTCTTAATATACAATTGAGTTGAAAACTTGATTTTCCTTGCAAATTGTTCTTCCTCTGCTGAGTCACTCTGTCAGTCTCTACATTGGTTCCCTGTTTTTCAATGAATCCAATATAAAATTCTTCTACTAACATACAAGGCCATCAACAAAATTGCACCGACATACATCTCCTCACTTGTCTCAAAATGTCTCCCAACTCAACACCTCCGTTCTGTACAAGATCTGCGTCTCTCTTCCACTCTCATCACATTCTCTCAATCCCAGTTACAGGACCTTTTTCGGGCTGCATCCACTTTATGGAACTCCCACCCTCACACAATGAGACTTTCCTCTAGTCTTCAAACCTTCAAGCGCTCTCTGAAAACCCACCTCTTCAAGCAAGCTTATGATATTCCTCAACCATCATCTTAATCTCCCTAGGTTACCCTATTACTACTCTCTACACAGTTAACACAAGACAACAACCCTCTGACCAACATTGCTGTGTGACTGATCATACAGCCTACTCAATACTTTTTAACTTTGCATTCAAGCTGAAAAATATACAATATGATATATCACTTACCCATGTGTATTAAAATCCCTTTGTCCCATATATTGTAAGCTTGCGAGCAGGGGCCTCTTACCTCTATGTCTGTATGTATTACCCAGTATTGTTTTATTACTTTGTTCCCAATTGTAAAGCGCTAGGGAATTTGCTGGCGCTATATAAATAAATGTTGATGATGATGAGAATGATGATGATGATGATGCAAACTGCTACCTGCAAGGTGTGCATGGAAATTTCTTGTCAACTCGAAAATTCTATACTCTCAGAACAACTGCTACTGGTGATGTACAGAGATCAGTTCTGTAGGCAGTCTCTCAACTAACTAATCTACTTTGGCATTTGTAATGTAGGAACAGGGGAGACCAGAGTGCATCTTACCGTAAAAGTACCACTGTTGTCAGGAGTATGTAATATGTCTGATCCATTCTGAGGTGGTGAAAGGAGAGCTAGCTAATGAAACTGCTTCTCTAATTCTAATGATCCACAGACAAGTGATAGTTCAACAGCAGAACTATAGGTGGGAGTCAAAGGCAAATTTACAGTCTATATTTCTGAGTGTCATGGCCAAAGGAAAAACCTACTTGCCAATGACAATAACCATAAGAGAATAATATTCTCTATATATTCTTTGTCTCATGTCTATACCTTCTGTACTTACTGTTTTGATGTGCAATTGTATTTTGTATGATTTGTATCTCTGATTGTCCGGTGCTGCAGAGTTCTTTGGCACCATACAAGTAAACAGTGATAAAGATGATGCCGATGATGACATGTCCACTTTCAAAAAGATGGCTTCCTTTAAATATATTAGGCCCAAACATAATCTGTGAGCTTTAGTTAGAACGTACAGCAGAACCTGTCAACCTTTGGAGTGATTCTGTTCAGTGCTACTCATATATTCAGTGCACTATGGTAGATATATTTTTCAACCACATTCATAGCACACATAGCTGGTGTCTCTGCAGACTACACTTCCCAGCCAGGACTGTATTTCATAAAGATAGAAAGCCAGAAAACTGTCAACGAGATTCACAGACATACATACCAAATGTAATTCTTGGGGTCACAAACATTTTTAGTCAAATATTAGTGTAATTTTAAATATTCTTTGGATTGGATTATCACTTGAGGGAAATGGCATCATACTGCTTTTTGTCCTTTCGATAAACATTTTTACTGGAAACTAAGAAACATAGAGAGCCTGATTTGTCATGGCATGAATCTGCTGGTTTTGAGTGCATCGTACGCAAAATCACTCTGCGCGTGTCCAGAACTGGACCATACACAGATAAATGTAGTCCTGTCCGCTCCATCTACGTACGCAAAGGACGCTAACGCCAGTCTACAATTTCAGAACAAGGTTGGGAAGGGGTGTTCGGCCGTAGTCAATTTATAGTAGAGGCGCGCCAAACTCAAGTGCATGCAGCCGCGTCTGATTCAAGCTCTGGGCACGTAAAGTTACTTGCTTTTCTGCTGTATCTCTTGCTCCAGCTACAGGGCTAGTCTAAGACCTGATCAGTAGTGATGTCAGTCTTGTATACGTGCTATAACATGTGTTTGATGAATGAGGCCCAGCATGAGTAATTAAAGATAGCTTGTGACTTTTTAAACCATACAACCAACAACTATAAAATATTTGATTTGAGGATGCATGATCTAGTTGGCTAATTATCAATATTTACTTAAGCTGTTATTGGCAGTGCACCTTCTGTGCATTTTTTAAACTTTTCCAGTATGCTGCATTTACCATTGTACATATTAATCTTTACAGTTTTAAGGATTAATTTTTTAACAAATCAGCTTAAATACCTGTTATTTACCTTTCTATAGATTGTTTTACATTGTTTTTCATCTGTTCGCAAGAAAAGAACTGCTCTATATTGTATTCTCTTTATAATCTATGATGCAATTTATATACCAAAATAAGATGAGCTGGCCGTCATCTCTTTATCAGAGATTGTCTCGCCAGCTTCTGAAAAGCTGTTCAGACCTAGGAATGCTAATTTACTTATTGCTGTGTGTTTTATTGCATGCCTTGGTGTACTTCTTATGAAGTCATAAACCATATTTGCATTTTCCATAACAGACAGAATCAGATCAATCGCCAAAGGAAAGGATTCACAACCTATTTTCATCAGTACTGAAATAAACTAATGAATTTAGTCCTTCTGAAAGATGCGAGACTGACAGCCCTAAATTAATGCAGCACAAGATTTTGACAGAGATAGCATATGATACTCTCTTCAGACTTCAATCAAGTACAGTGATAGTTATTATGGAAATATTTTTGTACTGATAAACAAAGGTGAGACTAGGCCTTAATAAAGTTTATAACATCTGATATTTGATTATTAGCCATTTTAGGAAAAACAACAAAAAACTGAAATTACCATATTTAAAAATAAGATTTTGATAAATGCACCTAGTACAATAAATTGTGAATATACTATAGCATTGTATGGTATATACTCAACTGCTCTTCTATATTATAGTATCCATGTATTTGTGCCATGTTATAGCACTATGGGGCATATTCAATTGGCCGCATTACTGTTATAAGTAACGTGGCTTGAGCACTACACTTCATTACGGTAATAATGCGCGTAATTACCATTATTACGGTACCATTAACGCCGGCTTTCAGCTCGCAGCTCGGGGAGCTGAGAGCTGAAACCCGGGTTAGAATTACCGTAATAACGGTAATACTTTTAATGCCGCGTTACTTTTGCGAGTAACGTAGCTAATTTAATATGCCCCAATGAATGCATATTTCTAAAATACCAATAGCATTTATTTTGATATAATTGTCCATTGCACATTAAATACATGTGCTTACTATATATGAAGTTGCTGCCACCTTGACATATTAATCAGGTTGGTTAACATTTTTGCTCACCTCGGCCACTTTTGCTGCACTGTTCATTCCCCAAGTCTTACCGATGTCAATATCTAGGCTACACCCGTACCAACGACTGAGTAAATATTGGTAATTAGCTTAGTGGATCTTCATGCATGCTTGAATCTAAATACTGTATAGATGCTATGTTTTTGTTTGTTTGTTTTTAAAGTCACCTTCCATATACAGTGGGTGTCAGGATAAAGCATAAATCTGATATGCTGAAATAGAATATTGGATGTCAGGACCCAAATAAATGTTTGCATGAATACCTAAATTCACCTGATGTTCAATTCAGATAAAGGTGTGACTAAATGAGCCCAGGAACAGGTAATTGAGTTAGGTAAACCCTTTGTGCAGAGACCAGCTTTAGATATGCAGATCAGACATCCATTGTATTTGATCATGTATTTCCCTAGCTAATTTACTTCGCTTCAATAGGTAGTATAAACACAAACTAACCCCTAGGTGTAAATTAGAGAGCTTGCATTTATTTACAAGGGATAATTCATAACTGCAGGGTAAATAGGTTGTATCAAATGAATCCATTGATAAGCTAGTGTAACAGTAAAAGACGCAGAGTCTGATGTAATGGTGTTTGGAGGTTTTTACATCCCAGTGTGAGGAGATAAGCCTGCCACTTTTAGCAGCTTCCAGGACATAGCACTGTTTGCTTGTGACACTTGAATAGACTTGTAGGTACCGCTCAGCATGTAGCCTGGCTCAATGAGGCCAGGGGATAACTTAGCCTATATGTAATACTGTATAGACAGAAAGAATTCAGTTTTAAAATATGCCACTTAAAATCAATAAAAGCAGAGATCAACCACCTATTCCTCAATAGCATGAGGAAGGGCAGCTCATATGGTAAATTAAGAATTCTGACCCACAGAGAAATGGAGAAAAGGAGTGGAAGCTCTGCGAATGCCCTGTACTTAGGCATGTTTGATATGACAAGATGAACCAAGTCATAAGGGATTTGTTAATGATAAGATTGGATCGATGTAACGCTGTCCAGGACAAATATATCACATTGTAGAATTGGTTAATAAATCAGGCAACAGGTAAATTTGGTTTGAAAAGGTGTCCCAGGACACAACCCCGATTAGCATTAACCCTGCCCCTGTGAATGCCGCACCCATTTGAGGTTGCTTAAAAATCTGTGTTCTGAGGGAACAAATTGTCAGACTTTTGGGGATCAATCTATTTGAAGGACTGTCCATTATTTCTGCCTGCCCCAGGCATACAGATTATTATATGTAAGTAATGCTCTGTACGTTATCTCTTTTATTTTAAACTGTTTTGCTTGTTATGTCAAATTTATTATTTGTTTATTTCTTATTTTTCTTTATATCTGAATGCCCTGTACCTTTTGTATATTAAATCTAAAATTTAATAAGTTGCGTCCTTGATACTCTAAATAATCCATAGCCTTTGTAGAGGAGATTGCTCGTCCAGGTAAACCCTTGGAATGCCAGTGTGTGATTTGTTGATACATTTGATTAACAAGCTGTGTGTGCTTGTATGTACATTTGTGTAACAGTCTGGAGGTGTGAAGAGTTAACCCTGTGTGTGCTGGTGGGAGTCTTGCTAGTTTGTGGAACTAGGAGCCTGTGTGCCAGTGTGGGATAGTATATTGGGGTCCTATTGCCCGTACCCAATAGGTGGTGGCTGTACCTGAAGTGTCTGGGGGGTGTGAGAGCGCTGTGTTTGGGGGCGATTCCGTAGGTCTAAGAACCTGTGTGATAGGTGAGAGAGACTGCGGGCTGAAATCGTGTGTGACCTCATACAGCAAACACCCCAACGTCACGGCAGCTGGGAGCGCGTTCGTGACAAATTGGTGGCATAGCGGTGGGATGATTTAATTTCTTAGAGTATTAAGTGCATGGTTTAAGCAATTAACCCTTGCACTTATAAACTGATTGTAACCTTGCGAGGAATACAATAGTTTTACAAGGACGAAACTCAGGGCTATAATTTTTGAAGACATACGTGCAAAGCAGTTCCCTTCCCTTCTCTCTTGTTTTTCTTTTCTATCTTTTATTTTGCAAAGTGACTGCAAGGATGGCAGCTGCTTACAAGAAAAAAGCCAAAGAAGTTTTAATTGCCCTGTGTGAGCAGCGAGGTCTCGACTGGACAGATAAAACTAAAAAGGAGCTGGTTCACGCATTATTGGAGGATGATGCAAAGAAGCAATGTGATATGGAACCTGAGCTGGGGAGCAAGACAGAACCAGAGGATCAAGGTGTGGATAATGTCACTGAACCAGAGGATCCAAGTAGGTACATTTTCATAAATCCAAAGAATCCACTTGTCATGATGAGTATGGCAGAGCTAATTGAAGAAGCTCAGCTGCGAGGTTTCTCCTGCCACAACAAGACACGCAGGGAGATCATCGAACACCTCGACTGGGAAGAGGAAAGCCCGATCCATCCTTTCAGCGAGTATCGCATGATGGTCCTTATTCCGGGCTACACGATGAGTCTTATGGAACGGCTGGACTACCTGGAGGAGAGTTTTGAATACGCTCAGGAAGAGGTATCTTTCAGGGGTGGACTTCATACCCCATTCTGGCTAGATCAGTGTCGCCGGGTGGCTGACGAAAGGCAGCACCTGCAGCAGCTTCTTTCACAAGCTGGATCAGTAATCGCCCAGCCTATAGGGGTGGCCCACGAGGAAAAGGTACCCCTGCCAGCTACAGATAACATGGAATATGCTACCGAGATTTTGCATCCAGAGGCCCCTTTTAATCTGCTGGGGGAAGCTGATGATGCTAGCAGCATACTACCAGATGCTGCACAGAATTTGCTATTGGAGGAGGCTGATTTTAAAGAGGACATAATTGTTGAGAAGACTATTTCTGGGGGAAAAATGGAAGTGCCTGAAGATATTCCCACAAATGTTTTAGTAGTTACTGATCTTGGATGGTTAAATTCTCAGTATGTTCCCGCAAATGTTGTTCCTACTATCTCTAATTCTGTTACACCATGTGACTCAGCCCAGGTAGTATGGGATAATGCTGAACCTGCCAATGATGTGACTTTGTGTAAAGAACCTGAACTGTTCTGTAATCATTTTGCATCTGGTGCTGTGCGAGTGAAATGTGATGATGAGAAGCTGATACGTGCCAGTGTTAACTCTGGCAATTATGATGATTTACGGGAAGAACCCGAGGTGCCAGGATGTGATAAGGAAAGAGAATGTCTTATTGGACCTACTGCCTATAATGAGGATAATGTCAATAACAGTATTGTGTTAGAATCCAAACCTGTTTTTACACTGACATCTTGTCATGGGATAGGGACAGCGGACATTGTTATTGCAGATGTTGGCATTAATACTGGTGTAGATAATATGCTTACTAGAAATGGGACAGATGACAATGTGATTAATTCTGTTGTGCTAGAGAAAGACAATGTTTCTACCCAGGTAATGTGCTCGGAAGATGCTGTACCAGGTAACTGGGAGGGAGGGCAGAGTGAAGATGTATATTCTGTGCCTGAACCAGCTGCATACAGAGCGATTGAGCATGTGGGGGAGACACATAGTCCTGACCAACGGGAAGTAGCGAGTGACAGCAATTCTTACTTTGTTGCTGGGACCTGTAGTTCGAATGTTCACCACTCAGATCTACATATGAGTTCTGACCATTCGTCTGAGTTTTCCATAGAGACAAGGGGGTCAGTTGCTAGCCCACACTCACTTAGCCAGCCATCTAACGGCTTAGAGGAGATAAATGAGGGGCCCATACTCCCGGCTACTCTACATCCCCAGATAGATGAGTCCAAGGGGGAGGGGAGTGTCCTGTTATGTAGGCCCCAAGATAAGAAGTGCATAGGGTGTCCCACTGACAGGGAAGGTTGTAACTGGGGAGTAGGGCAGAGTAGAAGTAGGTATTCTGCTGTGCCAGCCTTAAGGGGTTCCCACTTAGAAGTACAGTATCAGGAATTCCTGGCCATTTTTCCCTCAGGCTTTCACTTAGAAGACATGAGGATTAGAGACAAAGTGCACACTGTAACAGGGTTGGTACACGAGAACGTGATGCAGGCCCAGACCAGCCAGAAGCAGTGGTATGATTCCCCTGCCAGGATGATAGAGAGAAATTTTCATAATAATCGGTTGAAGGCTCATAATGACAGTGAGAGCCAGCTAGCAGCTATTACAGTGGACCCAGGGGGAAATTAGATGAGATGATCTTGGGCATTGACCTGTCAGTCAATGCCCATGCCATCTCTTGAAGGGGGGAGATGTCAGGATAAAGCATAAATCTGATATGCTGAAATAGAATATTGGATGTCAGGACCCAAATAAATGTTTGCATGAATACCTAAATTCACCTGATGTTCAATTCAGATAAAGGTGTGACTAAATGAGCCCAGGAACAGGTAATTGAGTTAGGTAAACCCTTTGTGCAGAGACCAGCTTTAGATATGCAGATCAGACATCCATTGTATTTGATCATGTATTTCCCTAGCTAATTTACTTCCCTTCAATAGGTAGTATAAACACAAACTAACCCCTAGGTGTAAATTAGAGAGCTTGCATTTATTTACAAGGGATAATTCATAACTGCAGGGTAAATAGGTTGTATCAAATGAATCCATTGATAAGCTAGTGTAACAGTAAAAGACGCAGAGTCTGATGTAATGGTGTTTGGAGGTTTTTACATCCCAGTGTGAGGAGATAAGTCTGCCACTTTTAGCAGCTTCCAGGACATAGCACTGTTTGCTTGTGACACTTGAATAGACTTGTAGGTACCGCTCAGCATGTAGCCTGGCTCAATGAGGCCAGGGGATAACTTAGCCTATATGTAATACTGTATAGACAGAAAGAATTCAGTTTTAAAATATGCCACTTAAAATCAATAAAAGCAGAGATCAACCACCTATTCCTCAATAGCATGAGGAAGGGCAGCTCATATGGTAAATTAAGAATTCTGACCCACAGAGAAATGGAGAAAAGGAGTGGAAGCTCTGCGAATGCCCTGTACTTAGGCATGTTTGATATGACAAGATGAACCAAGTCATAAGGGATTTGTTAATGATAAGATTGGATCGATGTAACGCTGTCCAGGACAAATATATCACATTGTAGAATTGGTTAATAAATCAGGCAACAGGTAAATTTGGTTTGAAAAGGTGTCCCAGGACACAACCCCGATTAGCATTAACCCTGCCCCTGTGAATGCCGCACCCATTTGAGGTTGCTTAAAAATCTGTGTTCTGAGGGAACAAATTGTCAGACTTTTGGGGATCAATCTATTTGAAGGACTGTCCATTATTTCTGCCTGCCCCAGGCATACAGATTATTATATGTAAGTAATGCTCTGTACGTTATCTCTTTTATTTTAAACTGTTTTGCTTGTTATGTCAAATTTATTATTTGTTTATTTCTTATTTTTCTTTATATCTGAATGCCCTGTACCTTTTGTATATTAAATCTAAAATTTAATAAGTTGCGTCCTTGATACTCTAAATAATCCATAGCCTTTGTAGAGGAGATTGCTCGTCCAGGTAAACCCTTGGAATGCCAGTGTGTGATTTGTTGATACATTTGATTAACAAGCTGTGTGTGCTTGTATGTACATTTGTGTAACAGTCTGGAGGTGTGAAGAGTTAACCCTGTGTGTGCTGGTGGGAGTCTTGCTAGTTTGTGGAACTAGGAGCCTGTGTGCCAGTGTGGGATAGTATATTGGGGTCCTATTGCCCGTACCCAATAGGTGGTGGCTGTACCTGAAGTGTCTGGGGGGTGTGAGAGCGCTGTGTTTGGGGGCGATTCCGTAGGTCTAAGAACCTGTGTGATAGGTGAGAGAGACTGCGGGCTGAAATCGTGTGTGACCTCATACAGCAAACACCCCAACGTCACGGCAGCTGGGAGCGCGTTCGTGACAGTGGGTATAAAAGTATGTTATTAAAATGATCACTGATAATTTTTATGTTAGCAGGAATGTTACACTTTGGAAATCATCCAAATGGTGTTTTTCCATATAGGTTGGCTGAGGTTGAGTCTGTGACAAAGACTTCAGTGAATGGGGAATGGAATGGTGAATGGAGCCAGATGAAATTTGACTGCTGTACAATACTCTTGTAGAAACACACTGGACCTGGAGAAACAGAAAACAATATATTTTTACCTTATTCAAGGCAAATTTGGAGTTCCACACCTCAAAGCTGTACATTGCCATCAGTTGTGGGTGCTCTCCATACTGCCGAAGATTCAAGTAGCTGTAAATCCAAATTTGGTAGTTATAGATAGTGCCACTTTATTAGAGTGTAACTGCTTCTTGTTCCAGTAAAAAATATTGAAACTCCATCTGCCATTGTATATTTATACATTTTCAATATTCATCCCACAAGAAACAGGTACATGATATTGCCACAGCAATGATTATATGACACTAACCTTTCTTTAAAAAAATAGTACATGCACATACGAAAAATAATAAGGAAGTGCTTATTATCTGGATATAAAGGGTCAAAATAAATACATGTCGGGACTGTTCTGCAAGATATATTATGTTCCTGGTAAGGAATAGTTTTTTAGAAAGTGAAAATTGATTTTGTTATAGATTTTATTAAATTAAAAACTGGCAAACAAATACAGCTGAGATGTAAAAATGTATCTCTACTAACTTGAATTAACATGTTTAAAACAAGATTTCGTTTTGTGGGGCAAGATTTATTTAAATGAGAGGGGAGCACATTTAGGGGGAATTTCTGCTTTGCATTTCTACCCTGAAAAGGACTTCTTTTCTCCACCGGTTCAGGTGGTGGAGATCCAGGGTCTAATTAAGGGTTTGGGCCACCCGAGGATAATACACCTGTAGCACTGCCCACCACCACCAGCAACAGAGGTGGAACAAGCAAGCCGTGGGCCCCGGTGTAGGGATGCGGAGAGGAGGGAACCGGGGCCACAGCTCGCTAGTTTCGACCCTCTGCAGCTGCCGTCCAGTGGGCCCCATTATCTCCATGGGCCCTGTGCACTGCACCTACTGCACCAATGGTAGTTCCGCCACTGACCGGCAATGTATAGGCATAAAGGAATACTGGATATTATTATTCAAGAGTGTTCTCCAGCATTAAAATTTAGACAGACTGTGCGGTTCGCTCTTAACTGTTCGTACAGCTTTGACTACCTGATGTTCTTTCTTGCTTGTTCTTGACGTGTTGTTGTCTAGTTTGCTTCTAGAAAGTTGGGGTCCTGTATTTAAAAAATGCAAAAACTTGTATTATAATGCAAAATGTGAACAAACCCTGAATAATTAGGCTCTTTAGGTCATACACAACAACCAATTATAGCCAGAAAAAACTAGCCCATACACAGGTATATCTAGACAGTAAAATATATGCAAAATTGTTGTCAAAGACCTATAATGAAATAAAAATATCTACCAGTCCCATCTGAATAGTTTTTAACATTCTAGTGACCGCAGAGACCACAGAGAGCATCTTTGTAACCGCCACACAATACATATATTATGCACTCCCCAACTCTGATCCTCATCTCACGAGACTACACTAAGAACCACACTTACACTGACAGGCAGCTGGCAGCAATTGGATTTGCTGCCAGACTGCCTGTTTACAGTAGACTGTTGGGCCGCCCCTTTAGATGAGAGCTGGTCCCAATGATTTTAGGCACTGCCATTTTGACAAAAAAAAAAAATGAGGCAGGGATTCCAGTGGCCCTGCGCCCCTCAGGCTCCAGCGTCTCAGGCAGCATCCTGATCAGCCTATTGGTCCCTGCATCAGCCCCTTGATTCATGGGCCCACCCTGCACTCCTGGGTATAACCAGTCGCCATCTGTTTTTTGCTGCCTTCGCCTATGAGGCGTGCTGTCCCGTTTTCTCTGTGTTACTTCTCCTACTTTACAGGCAGTATAAGAGCTGGAGTCGCTGTACGTGAGGCAACAGCTCCCAATCACTGATTCCAGTACTGCAGTAACCTCCTCACTACATCACACTTCTAGACTATCCATCAGGTGCAGTAATCCAGCTATTCTATCTGCTACTTCTGCTGTCTGAGAAAGGTAAGAGATGTGGGAGAATGTGAAGTTTGGTGGGTGTGATATCATGAGGCTTTATTGCTTGTTACCTTTTGCTTTTGCAGCTGCTCGTTTGATTTTTGTTTTATCTCTGGAAGAGATGCTGTGTCAGAAACACACAGGAATAATGGGTTACAGTCAGATCTACTTGGCACTACCCACCACAGAGGTACAGAGTCTAGCGTGGTGCTAGAATTCACCATGGACTCCCGCAAGGGAGTATGGGCTTTGCTGCACATGCCACCCAAGTCTTGGTCCACAGAGTTGGCGCTGTACATGTTCGGTAGCTATGGTAAAAAAAAACTATGGCTGGAGAACGCAGGAAGCAGTACTGGCAAGCACAGAAATGTGGATTAAGATTCATCGCAGAACAGAACCAGAATATCACATTACTGGGACACAGGTAACAAGAACAGGGAAGCTGAAGATAATGCTGCTGGAAGTCAGGTATGTAGATGAAGGAGCCAAAACAAACGCCCACTTAAGTTCAAATCAACATGACATGCAATATCGATAACATAAAGTTAGATAAATGCACTACATGAGATTTACACACTAATGGAGGAAATGGAAAGAATTTTGCGGGAAAATATGACTATGATTATTACAACTGATATGAACTGTATGGCTACGGTAGAAAAAGATACGGTCCCTTGGTAATATCACATGTCAACAACACATCATTTAAGACACTGCAACAAATTCTAAATTATTAATTAAACATAAAATAAATGTTAATAACTCTATTAATGTTTGTCCGTATTGTGATGGTATACAGTAGAAAGATGGCAGGAAAACTACACATAGAGGGCATCATTTAGAGTTGAGCATAAGCCCATTTGTGCAACATAAAAATGTTGCTGCACTGCACTTGTTCCAAAACTGGAGTTTGGATTTTGAGTTACATGTATCTTGCACTTGCAGTAACTTGTGCCCGGAGAGGTGGGTCAGGGATATGCACGTACAAATTAATTACAGTAAGAATGTGCACATGAAAATCAGCCACACTTGTTAGAGAGACGCCCTATTTTGAGGTACAATGAGTTACTGAAGCCTTTTAGGAGGTGTAATTTTGGACATCCTGGTGCAGGTTTACCTGTTGATGATGATTACTTACATGTCTTTTATTATCACACAAAAAATACCATCATCTGGGCCCTGGGGTAAGGTAAAATATCAGGACCCTGAAGTTGTAATTTTGTCACCCCAATGCTCTCACTATAATGGGAATGGGGCCCCTAAGAACTCTCCACTGTTACACTAACATAGTATACATAAGCAAATAAACATTTTATTGAAATAAAAGACTCATCAAAACGCCCTCATTATCCCCTTTATTATAAATGAAAATCGACTTTTTTAAATCTAGTTGTAATCCAATGGGAAAATTGTAATCAAATGGAAATAACTTTATTTTGTTGGATGCCTTCCACTGACAGGCTGCTGCTGGTTTGCAAGTTAACAGGTAGACCCCATGCTCGTGTCCCTGTTTACTGGAAACCAGCCCAGGCTGTCTTGTACTGGTGCTGGCTATGGATTACTTTGGAGCCATGCTCATTGTTTAATTATTTTGTTTATTTAATCAATATATGTTTTATAACAATGACAGAGACAGCCATCATTATGAACTATTTGCAGTATAAAGAGATTGGGGAAGAAGATGATGATGATGACTGCTGTGCCTTTTGTGTTTGTTTCCTGAAGCACATCACATCATTATCTATGTTACACCATATTTGCCAACTCTCCCGGAATGTCCAGGAGGCTCACAAATTCCGGGTAGGTCTCTCGGACTCCCGAGAGAGTGGAACATCCTCCCGCGCCTGCCCAGATCTTAGTGAAGTGGGCAAAATTAGAGATGCGTCATTGTGATTTTTAGAGCATGACGCATATGCATATTACTTCACAGGGGCGATTCAAAAATGATGCCACTCACCAAGTCACCCCCCCTCCACCCATACCCCCCTCCTCCACTCTGGGACCTCGAGGAGGGAACCGTCAATAAGTTGGCAAGTATGTGTTACATGTAACATTTTCATTTTCTGTCTCATCTCTATCTCATCTCTCATGTCTCAAATATAATAAAAGTATTTTAAAGCTCACTACCTTCATAAATTAAGGCAAGGCAAGTTGCATTTCTCCCACAATATAGACAGATGGATGGCCCTGGACAGGTTTTAAATTTAAGAACTGAAATATTATCATAAATGAGTCACTCCCTCGCTTAACATGTTAGCTAACATAAAGTGCAGTGTGATGCTCTACATAAAGGTTTGCTATATAAAGACAACCTTTGATCTCATACCTGCTGGAGTTTTACTAGTATTTTTAACACTATTAGAAACATTAATTAAACTGTGCTTGATACACATTTTACTAGTGTTTTACAGCTCACAGTAGGCTTCCTGATACATTTACATGCAATAAGCACTAAAAATATTCAGTAATGCTACCAAAATACTAGTAAAATTCCAATGCATATGGTAACACTAGAAATAATGGTTAAAATGCATGAAAAACAAATTTAAAAATCACCAGTGGGCATAAGCCCTTAGGAAGAAAATATAGCCAATAGTCAGTTAAAATATAATTGCAGCCAAATTCACATAACTTGTATGTGAAATACTGATTGTAAAATCCATACAGAAATAGATATGTATGGATAGATAGATAGATAGATAGATAGATAGATAGATAGATAGATAGATAGATAGATAGTAAAAGTGTTCTAAAAGAATGTATAGAATTAATAACCATTTCTAATGTAATTGTACACTAGCACAATATTGGAGTGGTTTCTCCACTAGTTTCGTGCCCTGGGGGATTTTTATCTTCCACCAGAGTGCTTCACTAGGTGGCTTGACACTGAGCCAATTCATGTAATTGACCTTATTGGCTGCTATCAACAGAGGAGATTGCTTGTATACAGTCAGTCTGTTAGCACAGACCAGATCCAGAGTAAAACTAGCAACAGAAGTACACTTACATATGATACAGCTATTACAAAAAATACAAATTACAGTTTTCAATAACCATATACAATATCTCATGTTTAAAAAAATAAATAAGGTAAATGGAAATGATTTGAAACTAATTCCGTCAATTATTTATAACAGACAAATAGTAAATTATTTATATTTAAAATCAAAATACTGACATGCAAATTGAGCTGAGATTTGTTCCACTAACCAGGGCAGATGCTAGTTCTGGGGTGTTGTACCCCCCCTTAGAAATTGTGCTACCCTCACTGTTTCTTACCTTAGCAGGCTGGAAATGGGGACGGTATCATCTGCTCCTCAGATTAGAAGTGTTGCACTTGGCTGTGACATCATAGCTAAGTGCCATACTTCCAGCACATCACAGATATGAAGGAGCATGTTAGCAGGTATTAAAAACATTGGTTCACGAAATTGTAGCACTGACCCTGCCTCTAACCTATTGATCTAGGCATATTTGGCTTTTCCACTATAGTGGCCTAAATGATCCTTTATTTTTTTCCTAATATTCTTTTGATACTGCTTTACTAACTTAGACTGTTTGTCTGACAACAAACTGTCACCCACTATAAGGCTGTCATTGTATATGCTGTGTGGTATGTATGTGTGTGTTGTGACAACTTCCTTCTATTAAGTATTGAGTGAAATATATTAGTAAATGAGAAAAATCATGGTACACTCAGTCACATTGAGACCTTGTACACTATGGAAATACTCTGGGTAATTACTTCAGATGACGTCAGCTGCATCCACTGCCAATGAGCACATCTAGAATGGCAATAACGGTAGAGATCATAGATCTGTAGGGTAAAATACATGTTGTATTTCCAATGCATATTGCTGGTGCAAAGGTGGATTTATTTACTATAGAGATCATTTATGACTATAGTAGCAGCCACTCTAGGGTGGACAACGCTGACTGCCTCTGAGGGAACACACTACTGCTTACTTTAGTTCTCTAAAGCCAGCCACACACTTAGTTGGTCAAATTGGATAAGATGTGCCCATTCAGCACCAAGCTCAGCAGCCAGATATCATCAGGCTTCTGTGGGGCCTCGTAGTGCGATAATATACATTTTCCAACTAGTTTACCAACATGTCAGAGAAAGATCCTGTTGATTCTGTTCAGGTCATTATCAGATATTGGAACTGCTTTAGGGCCTGTCTGATATTGGCTAGAATATTATAGCATGTGTTGCCAGGTTCAGGGCCACCATCATGTGGGTAGGTGGTACAAGTGTATAGAACAAGGTGTTACGGACTTACCTCTCCTCCATTCCAGCGCCGCTCCATTCCCTGTCGGAAGCCGCGCTTCCGGGTTCGGCGGTCACATGAACGCGACTCGGGGCGGGGAATTTGAATCTTACCTGGGTATTTAAGTTTTACTCTGACACAATTATGCTACCTTCCTGTCTACATTCAAAAAGATCTTCGATGAACCTGGGAGGTTATCTAACACTGCCACCGGGTTATTGCGTCTACGCCAGGGAACCCAGTCTGTGGGTCAGTATGCGGTCTTATTTAGAACTATGGCCTAAGGAGCTTCCCACATCTCTGGATGATCTCATATACCTCTGCATCAAGATTGATCTTTGTTTCAAGGACCGTAACTCTGAGAAGGAGCAATCTTGTCGCAGTGTGGTTCTGGCTCCTAATTTCCAGATGCCCATACTTCACCCCGAGGAACCCATGCAATTAGGAAGGACTCGCCTATCGGATGAAGAAAGATAAAGAAGATTTCGAAACAGATTGTGTTTGTATTGTGGGGAGAGCAGTAACCTTCTGGGCTCCTGTCAAAACGTCCGGAAAATGACAAGACCTAATGAGAGGTTTCGTTGGGCCTTCCTAGTCAGTCTCCCTCTACCTGCTGTAATAAAGATAGCCTTGTTATTCCAATTTCCTTACAGATGGAATTGACTACCTCTTCTCAGTCCACACTTCTCGATTCTGGAGCTGCGGGTAACTTCATCTCAACCACTTTGGTAAAGAAATTTTCCATTCCCACTCAAACCTTGGAACAACCCATCTCTCTCATGGCCATCGATGCGGGAAAAATCCCTGAAGGGTCTATTTTAGTGCATACCACTCCTCTCATTCTCCAGATTGGGGCACTTCATCAGGAGAGAATTTCATTTTTAGTGATCCAGAGATCTACCAATCCGGATTCTTTTTCTGTCGCCTATTACCTGCTGAAAGGAATTATGGTATTGGTGATAAAGAGCTCCTGGCCATTAAATTGGCCCTTTCTGAATGGAAGCATCTCCTGTAGGGAGTGCTATTTCCTATAACCATCTATACGAATAACAGAAATTTGTTATACTTATGTACAGCCCGCTGTCTGAATCCTCGGCAAGCAAGATGGTCCTTATTCTTCTCCTGTTTTGAGCTCAACATCACCTTCCATTTTGGATCTAAAAATATCAAGGCAGATTCCCTATCTCGCTCATTTAATCCTGCTGACGCTGAACCTTTGGAGGAGAATAAATTCATTCTGGACCCAAGCTGAATTCTGGCGGTTACACACCTCAACAGACGTTGCGCTCCAGGCAAGACCTTCATCTCTTCTCAGCTTCGTACCAAACTCCTACGATGGATCATCATTCTCTCTTCTCTGGCCATGCTGGCATTCGCAAGACCTGGGACCTGCTATCTCGAAACTACTGGTGGCCTTCCTTACTTGATGATGTAAAGAAATTTGTTTCAGCTTGCTCTGAATGCGCTCAACACAAGACATCCCGAAGGAGACCTTATGGACACTTGGTTCCGTTAACCAGTTCCTGAGAACCCATAGTCGCAAATTTCCATAGATTTCATCACGGACCTTCCTCCATCCAAATCTTGTACAGAGGCATTAGTAGGTATGGATCGCTTCTCTAAAACAGCCCATTTTATTCCTCTCAGAGGCCTTCCATCATCCTCCTCCTTAGCCGACATTTTTATTAAGGAGATATTACGCCTCCATGGTTGTCCTCAACACATTGTTTCCGACCGAGGATCCCAGTTCATATCCAAATTCTGGAGATCCTTTTGTAACAAATCTGGAATCAAACTCGACTTTTCCTCCGCATACCACCCCCAATCCAATGGACTGACTCAGAGAACTCACCAGGAGTTGGAGAAATATTTAAGAATGTATGTTTCGGCTAATCAGGATAACTGGGCGGACCTTCTCCCATGGGCTGAATTTGCCCACAACAATCATTTCAACAAAGCTATTTCTAACTCTCCCTTTTTTGTCCTTTATGGCTGTCACCCTAAACTACCTCTCTTTTAAATATCACCTTCCGAGGTTCCAGCAGTGGATTCGTTATTTCGCAACTTCTCTCACATCTGGGAACAAGATTAACCTGAAGAGAGCTACCATTCATTCCATTGAACCTTACGAGAAGAGGAAAAGAGAGAAATGACCCCTAGACTTTGCATTGATCACTTTTATGAGAGCAGTTTCAGTGGAATGTTGGGGGCAGAAATCTAATTGCAGAGAGTTGAGAATGGAGTCAGAGGAGAGAAAGTGAGACAGGCACTTATATGCTAATCGCTCAATTAGTTTGGAGGCACGGGGAGGAGAGAAATAGGGCAGTATTTGGAGAGAGAGGCTGGATCGAGAGATGATTTCTTTAGAATTGGTGAGATTAGCACATGACGTGTTTAAAGGAGGATGGAAATGTGCAATCAAATGCAATCAGTGAAGAGAGACAGGCTGAAGGTTGAAGAGGTGAGCATGCAGCGGAGGAAAGGAGCGGAGAAGTTGGGTGGGAATAGGGTCGAGGATACAATTTGTAGGGTGAGATTAGTGCAGAGACTTCGTCTTTAGTTACAGGAGAGAATTAAGGGTGGATTTTGGAGTGTATGTGACGGTGGGTAAAGTGGGTTGAGTATGTGGGATTTGGCATGAGGAAATATCTTGTGAATGGTGTCAATTTTGTTTTTGAAGTGGGTGGCAAAATCATGGGCATTGAGGGAGGAAGGGGAGGAGGTACAGGTGGCCAGAGAAGTGATTTTAAGGTGGAGAAAAGGCGACGTGGGTTAGAAGACTGGGTAGATATTAGAGATTTGAAGAATGTTTGGCATTTGAAAGTTCAGTTCTGTAAGATGAAAGGATGAACTTATAGCAGAGGAAATTGGGATATAAATGAGATTTTCTCCAGTGGTGCTCTGCAGTGCAGGAGCACTTTTGCAGGTAGCTGGTCTGTTTGGTGTGCCATGGCTGGGGTTTGGATCGTCGGAGACTGTATGTGGTAGCTAGAGCTGCATTGTCTAGGACTGAAGTGAGTGTTTTGTTGTAGAAACAGGCCGCCTGATTACGGCAGGATAATTCAGTCATAGGAGAAAATATTTGTATTATTGAAAATGAGAAGTGGATTGGGTTAAGAGTACTTAGGTGTATACGTGTGGATTTGGGTGCAGGGGGGGGGAGGGCATGAGGTAAGGTGAGGCTGAAGGAAAGGAGGTTGTGGTCAGAGTGTGGGAAGGCTATGTTGGAGAAACTAGAGATGGAGCAGGGGAAGATAAGGTCAAGGGAGTGTCTATCACAGTAGGTGGGATATGAGGTTCACTGGGAGAGATCAAAGGAGGAAGTAAGTGAAAGAAGTTATAGTTGCCTAGTATGATAGTAGGGAGGTTAATAGATAGGAAATAAGTGATCCGCAGTGCAAAGTTGTCAAGGATTTGGAAAAGTGGACCTGGGGGGGGGGTGATATATATCAGCCACATGAAGGTGGAGAGGATAAACTAGACGGATAGTGTGGACTTCAAAGGAAGAGAATGCGAGGGAGGATTCATAGAGTATGACTTGGAAGGTGCAGCTTGGACAAAGTAGAATGCCTACTCTGCCACCTTGTCTGTATCCAGGACTCAGAGTATGGCTTAGTCCTCCATAGGAGAGAACTGCATAGGATGTAGCATCAGAGGAGGTGAGCCAAGTTTCTGTAATGGCAAGGAGGTGGAGGGATTTAGAAATAAATAGCTCATGAATGGATGTTACAAAGAGATCTTGGGCTATATCTACTAAACTGCAGGCTTGAAAAAGTGGAGATATTGCCTATAGCAACCAATCAGATTCTAGCTAGAAATATTTATTTAGTTAATTCTACAAAATGACAGTTAGAATCTGATTGATTGCTATATGCAACATCTCCACTGTTTTAAACCCGCAGTTTAGTAAATATACCCCCTGGAGTTTTTTTGGTGGGTTTTGAAATCTGCATTTTTCTGTTTTTGTGTTTTATTCCACTGCAAACCTATAAAACATACATATGTGGATAGCAAAATATTTTTTAATTTGAACAGTTTTCTAGAAGAAATTGTGCATTATTACAAAAAACTGCAAGGGTGCCAATAACTTTGGCCACGGCTGTAGTTATTGATTTTTACTGCTTTTCTAAAATGTTGCTTCCCCACTAGTTTTCAACTTCAATGATTCTAGATTTTGAGCCTTCACTTTGAAATATATTATAGCTCAGATGGACTGTACAGAAACTGTGAGGTTATCCTAAAACCATGTGAGTCACTATAGATGCGATAGCTTAATAGCAAATAAATTGTTCATGCATATCAATTAATCTTGGTCTAATTTGGGATTGCTATTTCAAGTCTGTTATACAAATGCAACTAATTAATTTACGTTTCCATGTTTAACTGAAGGTGAAGTACAGTTATGCGAATATGTATTCACACCCCTGGTTAAATTGCATGTTTCATTGAATCTGTAAGTGAAAGGAAGTTAACACAACCTCTGCATGGTGTAAACTTAAACATGACATATTTCTGCGCATTAAAATACACAAATACTCTTTACTTGCTGAATTTAACAAACACATTGAAACAAATAAAACAGTGAATCAGTCATGTGCAAAGGTTTGGGAACCCAATCAGTACTCAGTAGCGCCTTTTTTGGCAGAAATCACAGTTTTCATTTTTCCTCATTGTTAGTAGGGGTTAAATGGTAGAATATTGTAGAGGATCCTCCTGGACTTGATAAAAGGTTAAAATAGGGTGTATGGGGGAGTCTTATTTTTTTTAATAAACTATATTGTCACAGTGTACGTTTTTAAAATGTATTTTTGCTGCTGCACTACAAGTCCCAGTGTGTCCTAGATTGTATGCCATGCTGTCACTTGTAATTCTACAAGCGCCAGCATACCGAAGCAGTTTAGGGCTATCAGAGCTTGCTTGTACCAGTAGTACCACAGGAAAAATACTGATTTTACTATATTATCAACATGGACCGACAAGCAGGAGGAGCCCTAGTGCTTTCAGAACTTGCTAAAGTCACACAATACAAAACCACTTTTGAATATTTGTTCACGCAAAAAACAAAATGCATTAATACACGTCAAGCTTCATACGCCAAGCAGATAGCTCAAGATTATTGGAATATAGAGAAAGTCCGTCACCCCAAGCACATGGATCATGCTCATACCAGTGAGGTTAAAACAAAAAGCTCAGGGTCCCCATACAGCTCAAGTCCTGGGCTACAACTACAAAAATATTATATAATAATCCACCACCTTTCTGGTAGTGGGAGAATCACTGTGTGTCTGTACTATTATTGGGAAGCAACCATGAGTATATATTTTACTGTAGTTACTCCTCCTATTTGTTTCTGGCCACAGCTTCTACATATCTTATACATATTTCATAAATTGGTAGAAAAATGCTGCTACCCACATAGTATTTGCTTTCTTTAGTCTAACTCATACTAAATTTACCAAATTAAGTATCAGATTATTTTTATGACTTTTATGTCAGAAGGATTTTTTTTATTTCTCCCAAATTAGCATGTAAGAGCTCACCTGTCTGGTATGTTGCTTGACAAGTGAATTGGGAATGCACAGATAATGGCTTGTGATAGTGACACCCTAGCTCATGTGCAGAGGTGTAAGTTCCTGAGTCAGCATGTCACTTACACAGATCATGTTACGTGAGGAAATCATTTCTCACACACATCAGCTGAAGGAAAGCTAGAGCTGAAATAAATGTACTTGCTAAATGAATTAGCACTGTTTCAATAAAAGAAAAATATATCGCAGACTTCTTTACTTTGACAGAGCTTCAAATGTTTGGAAGAAAACATAAAATAACGCAAATGATGTGTTTTTCTTCCGCACTGTGCAAATTACTTTGGGAACAGGGTGGTGTGATTTCCCTGCGAAGAAAGAGCTTTCATTTTTCTTCCCTTACTGCTTTAACATTTCCTTGTGCGTCAGTTACCACTAAATCAGATATACGAGTATAAATGCAAATATAGAAAAATTAATGTTTGTCTTAAAGCCTAAATCCTTCCAATAAATAACAGTACAGGGGACATACACTGATCAGACACAACATTAAAATCACTGACAAGTGAAGTGAATAACATTGATTATCTTGCTACAATGGTACTTGTCAAGGGGTGGGATATATTAGGCAACAAGTGAACAGTCCGTTCTTGAAGTTATGTGTTGGAAGCAGGAAAAATGGGCAAGCGTAAGGATCTGAGTGACTTTGGCAAAAGCCAAATTGTGATGGCTAGACGAATTTAAGGAACATGACAAGGAGTTCAAGGTGCTTACATAGCCTCCAAATTCCTCAGATCTTATTAAGCAAATGTGGGTGGTGTTGGAAAAACAAGTCAGAACCATGTAGGCACCACCGCACAACTTTCAAGGATCTGCTGCTAACATCTTGATGCCAGACACCACAGGACACCTTCAGAGGTCTTGTGGAGTCCATGCCTCAAGGGGTCACAGCTGTTTTCAGGCGCGCACCCAGGGGGGGTTTCCTGGTCTCTGAAAACCCCTCTCCTGCCTGGGGCACAGACTGGGTTATCGGGGAAAATTCAACAGAGGCCCCCCGCTACCTAGGGAGGTTGCGTGACCACATCCTGTATTGGGCCAATCAGAGAATGAGAAGCCTGTAGCCATTCGGGAGGCGAGCAGCATGATGCTTACACCTAATCGACGCTCAGGAGGATTCCACTGTGTGTCTGTGTCTTCTGCTCTCAAGATGGACCGTTTAAATACCGGAGCGCGGAACGTAGTTGTGGCTAACAGAAGGATATTTTCGCTGGATGCGTGTGGGGGATTATAATGTAAAGTTCTGCGCTGGTGCTGGAGAGAACCGGAGGGAGTTTATCTATGTGATGGTATGTGGCTTATTACAAAAATAAATACATTTCGCAGATTTCTTGGATTATGCATGGGCAAACCAGCTTTCACATTCCTATTCGCATACTGTGCTTCATGATTCTTCATACATACTGTTTGTCTCTTACATTTAACTGTCTCTTACATTTATGGATATAATGCCCCCACATTTCTAGATGTATACTGTGCAGTAAAAAAGAAATGTGCCCAAAAAATTGGGGCTGTACTAAAAAAAAAAGTGCAGCTATAAACAATGTAGAGGTGGGGCAATTTATCTGACCGTGCAGGCTATTTCATTTAATATGGGGATCATGGTAGTCCCTATTAATTTCAGGTGGGGAAGTTTGGTAACTATTTATTAAATGTGAATACTAATTATTTAATATCAGTGTTGTTTTTTTGGGGGAAAATGTTCATATATCAAACGTGAATACTATTTAATGTCGGGGCAGGTTTGTAAAAAATAGATCTATTTATTAAATGTGAATACTGTTATTGCAAGTCGAGGCTGGGTGCAGGGATGGAGGCCTATTTAACGTGGGTGCTATTGATTTAATGTCGGGGTTGATTTGGGGGAGGGAGGCCTAAATGGTTCACTCATTGCTAGACTTTCCAAATTTCATGTACCTATCCCTTTTTTCCAAACAGGACCCAAACACTCCAGGATACACAAAAGCAGCAACTGAGCATAAGACATGAGCAGCAGCAGCAGATAGCGAAACCTGCAAGAACAGGTAGGAGAGAGCAGGACATTCTACAACTGTCCTTATTCTGGTGATGCAGTCCCAATTTTGGTTGACTGTCCTGCTCAGTCAGGACTTTTTCCCCCCTGCAGGGACAGTTGGGAGGTATATCCCACTTCACACGGCTCTGCTTATGAAGGGGGGGCTGCATGCACATAACAGTAGTGCACACAGCATTGCCATGTATTTGAAGGGGATTGGAAGAGTAGGAGAGAAGCCTAGCGTGTCTAAAATTATAGCTACGCCCCCATGCACGCTGGTCACGCCCACTGGCGATGTGGCGTGGAAACCCCCCTCCTCAAATCCTGCATTTGCCCCTGGTTTTGGCAGCACGAGGGGGACCTACACAATATTAGGCAGGTGCTTTTAATGTTGTCGCTGATTGGTGTATTTTCTTTAAGGCATCTTATCTCTAACTTTATCTAGCTATCAGTTCTAATTGTATGAGTTTGAAACGTGTGCATTGATTGATAATATATGAATATGACCTTTTAAAGTGCAGTGCCCTACCCCTTACCTCTATTTATTTGGGCTAATTTCTATGGAAAACCAGTCTTCTGTGCCAGGGAGAAATCTAAAGAAGTTGGGCATCCACAAAGTTGAACTCGGTGCAACATTGCTTACTGTCAATTCCCTCCCCACCATTCAAGAATACCACTTCATTTCCACAAAGTAATTAGATTTGAAAGCCCAAGCTCAGTGACTATTGCCAGTGGGACATTCAACTCTAGTTACATCATGGAAATGAAGCGTCAATATTACACAGAAGTGGAAGTGAGACAACTGTATCCACCATCATGCCCAACTCTGATCATGTGATGCTCTTTTGTAGATGTACAATTGCTTCACTGCTCTTCTGGCAGAAAAGTGGGGAGTTCCAGGGGAAAATATACTATACAGGGGTCACACACGCCCTTCAAGTTAAAAGTGATATATATTGCCCACAAGGGTGTATCCATGTCCATATTTATTTATTTGTTACCCCTTTTCTGTACTACTCCCTGCACCCCCCCCCTCCCCATCGCTGTAGCTATACATAGTCCCAACTACATAATAATTGTATAAAATAAATACATTGAAATAATTCAGCCTTTTTTAATCCATGGTTACAGTTTTATAATATTGCAATACAAAATGGCAAAAATGATATGCAAAAGGATAAAATTTCTGCCTTTGCACCTATTCTGTCCTACACCAGGAAGAACCAACTGTAGGTGCACTAGGTACAACTAGGCTGAGCACCATTTTTCATAGGTGGCCCAGATTATGTGAGCTATAAATAACCAAATAATTTTTTTTCTCTTTTTCTCCTATTCTCTTCGGGCCCGATTCATCAAAATTCGCAAACGCATACGCATCTGCTAAATGGCTCTGCGCATGCGCGAAACGACGCTTAAGCAGCGCAAAACACTACATACGCTACTCAAGCACGGCAGATACAGCTCTCAAAAGGCAACTCAATCTCAAACTGCAACGCAAATAGATTTGAGATGACTGCTGACCACTTGAGAACATATGGGTGGGAATGGGCGGAGAGTAGGCGCGGACTGGGTGGAGATGAGATAGTACTTGAGTAAAGTAGGCGTTATGCTTTTTCACTTGAGAATAGTAGGCGTTCCCTCTGCCCAGATGAGTGAAACTGACGTCACTCCTGTCTCAAATCTTTCACAAAAGTTAAGGAAGGCCAGGGTCATGTTTAACTCCAATACAGCTAGCTACAACCACTATTAAACGCCTTTAGGAGCATCTTTTGCGTTTAAAATGCAAAACGAAATATGCACAACATACATACATATCAATACAGACTGCCTGTGGTTTTTTGTTTTTTTTTGGTAAAAAAATTTTTTTATTGAGCTTTTAGATATCTTACAAATGTTCCATTAGTATGTTTGTGTAAATTAAGCTTTTTTTCCTTTACATACCCCTTTCTAATCAATGCAATTCGCAAGTGCAACATGTTTGATGTTATTT
Organism: Mixophyes fleayi; assembly: GCF_038048845.1. NCBI lineage: Eukaryota > Metazoa > Chordata > Amphibia > Anura > Limnodynastidae > Mixophyes > Mixophyes fleayi. The sequence goes on from NC_134404.1 coordinate 178,163,649, forward strand.
TGGCCCTTTGGCCTCAATCCGGAACTGCCGGAATGCCGGAATTAGTTAGCTGGAAATAGCGCCCTCTGCTGCTTACTGCCTCTTCAGTAAAGCGGACTGCCTTTTATAGGCCTGTACACTGCTAGCCACATATCTTCTCAGCATTATGGGGAGAATCCAGGTCACAGTGCATTCCGGCTGCCGGAATGGTTGCCTCAGTGCATTCCACATTCATTCCGGCTGCCGGAATGGTTGCCTCAGTGCATTCCACATTCATTCCACTGCCGGAATGGTTGCCTCAGTGCATTCCACATTCATTCCACTGCCGGAATGGTTGCCTCAGTGCATTCCACATTCATTCCACTGCCGGAATGGTTGCCTCAGTGCATTCCACATTCAATCCACTGCCGGAATGGTTGCCTCAGTGCATTCCACATTCATTCCACTGCCGGAATGGTTGCCTCAGTGCATTCCACATTCATTCCGGCTGCCGGAATGGTTGCCTCAGTGCATTCCACATTCATTCCACTGCCGGAATGGTTGCCTCAGTGCATTCCACATTCATTCCACTGCCGGAATGGTTGCCTCAGTGCATTCCACATTCATTCCACTGCCGGAATGGTTGCCTCAGTGCATTCCACATTCATTCCGGCTGCCGGAATTGTTGTGCACACTGCATGGGTAATTATTTCATTTTATGTAAAATGTCTCCCAAACAATAGACTTTGTCATAAATATTTATGATAAATCTCCAACCATTCTGAACAATTACCAATATCATTAGTCTCAATATGTTACATGCCTGATTTGACAGTTGGTGATGGTGCGTTTGCAAGAACAAATAATATTAATAGACATATAATAACTCGAAAATATATTTTAGGGTTTTACACACATGATTTATGCAAATTTAAAACAAGTGTACTATTACCACAGGGACACTTTTAACAGCAACACAAATTGTATAAGGATATTAATGATCCCTAAGAGCTGAGGGCTGGTGAGGACTCGAACCCACGTAGCAAGCTGGCAAGGTGGATTGCCTAACTGCTACACCACTGTACAAGTGGTGATGTCAAGGGAATAGAATACAAATTAAAGATGACCAGCAACTTCTAGCATAAGTTGTTTCCCTTAAAACATGGGGAAAAATGCCAATACTTGGAAATATTATACCCAGAAAGATTTGGTGCATGCAGAGTCACAATTTATGCATATCGAAATATATCCATGTTGATAAATACAAATCAAAAATAGAACATTTATTGCTCCCATTTCTACAATTTGATTTGGTGGAGCACTTAGCTTTTTCCACTGTTGCCAGTACAGAATTCACATGTCTTTGAAATCCAAAGTCTTTGCCAACAACTGCTTTGCTGTGTTGTAGCTGATAACACTGTTGAACATTACATATAGCCACCTTACACACCAAAACATATACTAAGTCACAGAGTGGAATAAATACCCTCAAACTTGTAAATATACCAAGGTTAGCCACATTCACGCATCATTCAGGGTTCAAACTCATTACCTTGTTGTTGCAAGCTCATTTCTTTATTCACTGAGTTATACTTCACATTGAAACACCAACACCAAACTGCACATTAACTAGTTAGCACAGCTGAATGACTGTCTTAGACCTGATAAATTGGCCATGTTGCAATTAATATGAACAGCATGATGGATAACGTGGTATTAAAATATTAACCCTAGATAAACACACACATTAATAAAAACACTGTTTTACTAAAGCAGCAGGAGCTGCAAAAACGTCACCAAACAAACGCGAATTAAGCGCGTTTGCGAATCTTACGCTAAATACAAGCAGTTGCATATAGTTTTTTACTTTTAGGAGTATGCTTAATAATGTGTTTTATTAACTCACTTGGTGCTTAGGGTTGACCTGGAACTTCTGCACTTAGTATTGGGGGGTGAAATACATAACCACTACACTATCGTGGCACATCTAAATGTAGCACATGCAAATGAATAATACCTCATAGATTTGTACTTAAAACTATTTTACCCATACTATTGCCACAACACTAACAGCTTAGCTCATTAATGACATCTGTAATAATCGTTATAATCTCTACTTACCTACAGAAAATAAACGTTGCTCACATGTCAGGTCACTTTTACACAAAACCACACTTGGCTAATTAGAACGCACCTGCGTGCTCCTAATGACGTGTCCGGCATACTCTCCGGCCTACTCACCTGCATTTAATTCACTAATTACAGTGTTACTTAAAAAGACCTTGCTTGGCCTTCTGTGTTGTTGGGAGATTCACAATTCTGGGTAAGTAGCCCTTAATGGTGTAATGTTTCATAATCTCTGCAGTTTATTGCTGTACCTTGCTCAACACTCATGTTTATTTGTAGGAAAAGATATTGGTGAGATACAGATAGAAAATTATGCTGAAAGGTCATAATGGTTAAGAATTTTATGTTGAAGGTTAGTGGAAAAGTCTTTAATTAGCTGCAGAGTTTGAATATTGAGGCAACTGTGTAGACTTGGGATGTGTCTCTGCATAGATACCTCTCGACTGTAGTGACACACATAAAAATTATCCATCTATATTGATTTATTTTGTACCTGTTTACCCTCCCCTCCACAGATCTTGGTCCTGGATTGTGTTTTTTGGGTGTCTAGTGATTGCTTATTGACATTCCACATTTGTCTGTGTGTGTGGTAAGTAGAAACCAGATATTGTTTTATTACATACCCCTTGTTAAAATACTTTGCATTAAGAATGTCCATACTGTTTTTTGTTTTTATTCTCTTTTGTTTTTCTAATACCTTTTATTTGAAGTGTGGTTTTTCAGACCCTACCTTAAAGACACATTAACACTCTGTGCTTGAGTCATTAAGGAGAGCAAAGGATAAAAAATAAGTAAATGTTCTAGTGGACAAAGCATGTTACAATGTAAGGGGTCAATGTTGTATTTATTTATTTATTTTTGGAACAAAACATAAATATCTTCACATTTAAAAGATCAGTGGTCAAATCATGTGCAAGCTTAGTCAAGGGTTGATTATCTAAGGTATGGTTATTCAAAATGGGAATATGAATAGACATGGTCTGGTGTGTTACTGAAATGGTTTATATGTGTAATAATAGGGGAAAAACCATGCCTACCTGTATTTTACCTTTACAATGTGTGTAGAAAGTATAGCTTCATGCCTCCAAGTTTAGCCTTAATGTCTTTAGCTAAATGCACGTTAATGGGGTAGTTTAAATCAACAGCCTAATGTGGCAACATAATTGATGTTTGGTTTTTCTACAGTTTATTGATCAGCACATATAGTGTTGAGAAGTGCACATTATTGACACTTTATTTGTTTTTCTTATATCTACAGCCTTTAGATTACACTTGGCCTGCAGTGCTGGCTTTTCTGCCATTGCACTTCCTTTTGGAGTTGGTGGATGTTGCCATGGTGAAGGGTGTTGTCAAATGTAAGTAGTATAGTGCTATCTGCACTAAAATGTGATTGGCCAGTGAGTGTGCTCCATACAATAATGTCGTCGTTACTAAGCCTGCAATGTGTGGTTGCACAAACAAAACATATGGGCAGATGCTAGCTATGTAACATATGGGTTTGGTGTTTCAAATTAAGTCAAATAGTGCATTCAGAATCCTAGGTATAGTCCAAACACACAAGCCATTATTATACACTATAATATTACTGGCTTTTTTACACATGCCAATACATTGCTCAATCTCTTGATATCAAAATGCAAGTTGTCTGACCTAATATTGCCATATTAATTTTTTGCCTTTCGTTCAACAGGGTGTGTTGGTGTGGATTTTGGATTTGTGCAATTCGTGTCTCACTACATGTTGTTAAATTTCTCCAGAGCTCCAAGCCTGCTTATGTCTCTCTTCAGTCTGGCCAGATTGTCATCTCTTAATCCAAGGAATTTTTACACACAGACCATTACCTTGTTTGCTTTGTTTTTGTCAGCACATTTGAATTCATATATGTAATAAATCTAGCCTATGCTGCAAATGTGTCAGCAATCAGTTGTCATGCCATTTTGTACCATTACTACAGTGCACTGATTAATATTTTAATACCCATAAATCCATGTGTAGTGCTTTCAAAACTATTGTGGAACAGGTTTTATTTTAAATGAATATATGAAATCTAGGTGTGGTTATTTTCTCCTTTGCCACAGATACACCATAGCCTACAAACACGCTCAATGGGGTAAATGTATAGTTTTAGAAAATGTCTATAGTGTGGAGGTTTGTATGTGTGTTTGGTGCTTAGTAGTAAATTGTTTGGACACTTTCAGCTTTTAGAGCGAACATGTGATGTGCGTAGGAATATAGGCATCACATTACAGGTAAATGTATATAAAGAAAGCAAAAATGTTAGCAGTGTCAGGTCACACACTACCAACTTTTGGCCCTTGGTCAAATGGGATAACAATATTTTTCGCTTGTGCTAGTGGCACTTTGTTTCAAAGTGGTCCAACACCCACATGCCAGACACAAACCCCCACACTAACAATTATGGGGAATGCATTAGGGCACTAAGCTAGTGGAGTCTTGTTACAAGGCCATAATACCATCACCTAGGGCCTGAATCATTAGTAATCTTCTTATCTTGTGCAAAAGGTAAGATGCTTATTGTTACGAAGAAACGGGGAGATAAGAGTGAAGCAAAGATGGATTTTCATCCTAGCGTAAGAAATTCGTCACTTATGCAGTGGCTTTTACTTCTTATCTCCCTTTTCTGAGCATGAACAGAGTGGATTAGCTTAAGATAAGCAAAAAATGACAGATAAGATCCTTAATGAATCAGGCCCCTAGTTTGCTAATTGGTCAAGGCAGCTATATGTAAACTTACAGCCACCATAGATACTCCACATGAGAACTAGTTACATTAGTCTGATTACCCATTGTTAGGCAGCAGTCACTTGATATGTTTGCTGAACCTGATAATGTAGGTCTCCAATGTTATTATGGTGTAGAAATGTGAAATTTATTCTCAATATCATTTTCATGTAGCTTGCCCTCTGAAAGTGGAAAGTAGTGACAAATTAACATTCCACCTTTGTTTCTCTTCAAAGTGTGTGTCGTAATACCACCTATGTCTGTTTAAACATGCTAGTCAATGTTAACAATAATTTGCAGCATTTGTCCATGCCTTGGGCAAGGGAAGTACAAAGCCTTAATGTACAGATATCCTCCCTTTAGGATTATGGCTCCATGTTCAAATTCCTTTACCACCATCTAATCCAGGGGTGGGCAAACCTGTCCTCAAGGGCCATATCCAGTTCATGGTTTTAGGATTTCTTTAATCATGTACAGCTGAGTTAATATATTTGGCTGGGTCAGTAATTATCCCACCTGTTTCTACAGACAGAAATCCTAAAAACATGAACTGGATATGGCCCTTGAGGACAGGTTTGCCCACCCCTGATCTAATCCAAGAGTGTTGGGCCGAGCACACAGTATTTTGAGGGATTAATGTCTGGTAGATATTGTTGATGTTTACATTGTTAGGTGAGGCATCCGGTTTTTTTTGGCTTATAGAGGGTGAACGTGTGCAATGGGTACCTGTGTCTGTATTGGCAAGAAATCACAACATACCAAGCTTCAAATGATAATATGTTGCCCGTTATATAAAATTGCTTGGCCTTGCATAAATGTTTTCCAAAACTGGAAGGGAGCCAAATCCAAGGGATGTGCCCACTTTAACAATGAATGTATCAGTGTACATTACGTAAGAAACTCTAGGTTCTGTTTGTTATAATAATGTATTCAAGGTTCCAGATTGGTTTAAACTATCATGGATTGGGGGGGATCAGATCATAGAGTTTGGAAAAGTCTTTACAGGATAGAGGAGTTTGGTGGACAAACTACCTCTTGGAGTCTACTTACTTGTATTACAGTGTGCTTCTTTGCCTGACCAAACCATATCTATACTCCAAGCTTTTTCATTTGCGTCTTACATGATTAGTCAGACACACAGCACTACATACACCCTTATAGTGTGTCAAACTGTCACGTTAGTCTGTATTTCTTGATCCGAATCAGGGACCCTTGGGATTACCTGCAGCAGGTGTGAATCTGAACAGAGCAGCCTGGATGATCTTCCTGCTCATGTTCTTGCTGATTGTCCAATCTAGCAGGGGAATGAGCAGTCTGAGAATGTGGACACAAACACTGATTTTGGAATGCAGCCAGAAACACTGGGGCCAATAACTATCCACTGGAGAGAAGTGTGTTGTTCAGGCAATGAACAGATCACAGCAGCAGCTTTAAATAGTTTGTCCCAAGCAACTATTGGCTGAGCACTTAATGGGATCACAGGTGCTGAATCTGGTTGATCTGGAATGATCACCTGACTGCATCCAAGATGCCTGTGCACATGCAGCAGAACAAACAGTGTGTGTTTGATTACAAACGGAGCTGTGGAGGACGGGAATGTTGCTGACGACTAGAAGGCACCCAGGTAGCCGTGATATGACAGCGACTGATTGGGTAAGTGCACCTAAGATCCAAATGTGAGACCCAACCTATATGTGCTTAGTGCAATAAGGTCATGAGGTTACTTGTAAATAACTGTTATGCTAAATGACGTCGAGTGTACCACACACTGTGCATTAGCACTAATCTTAAATACAAATCCCTTATTAGATTTTTAGAATTAGCACAGAGTCTTACCTGTACAAAATAGTAGTTAACAATATTTGTCCTGTGCCATCATGGGAAAAAAATTTTTTACATTTATTTGGGTTACCTTAACACCTGTCTTTTGTGGCTCCTTTGTGTCAGGTTACAGTTTGCAAATGCAATACTTTCTTGACAGAATCATTTGCCCTACCTCTAAAGGGGCACTGTAGTTGCAGGTTGTGTTTGCAATTAATTAGTAAGGCAAATAAAGAAACACTGTGGCAAAAGCATTAAGAAGCTTACCTTGATACACTTCTTGTTTAAGTCTTCTTCAGCAAACCATGGGCCAGAATCATTCTGGAAAGGTAAGGCAAAGTAACTAAGCAAGGGCAAAGCATGTCCGTTTGGAGGGGGATGTAAACCAAAAATGTCATTGGAGATGTAATTTTGGGGTAGGAGAGGTCCTACCTGACATGAACATTTCAGTGTACAAATAAGCTATCAAGTATTTGTGCGGTACATTAGGATACAGACATTTTTTTTATTTTTGTGCTCTAAACCTATTGCTAATTTGCACCACTTGCATTTTAAAAGGCTTTTGAGCAGCATTCAGAAATATGTATCCTTGACATCTAGGTTCATTACTCAATCAGGGCCATGGCATGGTTTTGGTCAGCACACTGATATTAGATACATATTTGTTTGAATACGTTAATGAATCAGCCAGTTTGTTTGGAGATTATACTATGGTTAGACTTGATAACAAGCATTGTTATTACAAAAAACATTATGGAATCTGCCGTACAAAAGAAATAGACATTTCAGTAGTAGGAATTTTTTTATTATAAAAAAAAAAAATATATACATATTTTCGTCATATATTAAACTATATTTGTTAGGTTAAAACAATACAAATTATTTTTTCCGTGTTTTTTTAAAGCCGGTTGGACGGGAGGCTCCCCTACTCCGACTTCTTGTCACCCGTGATGTAGAGGAGTCAGAGGAACCAGGCAATGGGGCAAGGCAAGCGGGTTGTGTCCGACGAGGTGAAGGTGCAGGGTGAGGGGATGGGGATGGGGCCACGACAGGCGAGAGGGAAGTGGGCACAACAGGGGATTGGCCATAGCCACGAGCAAAGGCTAAACACATAAGACGACATAGTTCGGGGTCAGGGAGGGCGGAGGCGACAGACACATCAGGGAGGGCGGAGGCGACAGACACATCAGGGAGGGCGGAGGCGACAGACACATCAGGGAGGGCGGAGGCGACAGACACATCAGGGAGGGCGGAGGCGACGGACACATCAGGGAGGGCGGAGGCGACGGACACATCAGGGAGGGCGGAGGCGACAGACAACTGGGTATGGGGGCTGCCGAACAAATAATCTGAGCTGGGTGAAGGGATTGTGCCGGAGGTGCGTTGGGAGTGGACATGCAAGATATCACCCAGGAGTGTTGCAATATTTGTCACTGAAGTATTTAAATTATCCATTTTGGTGGCGAGTGTCGTCAGTAAAGAGGTGTGTGTGCTCATGAAATCGGAGAGTGTGTTAGTGAGACTGGCGATTTGCTGATCCGTGTGTTGGACAGTACTTGATATGTGTGACAGGTGAACATTCTGTGCAAGAGTGACGTCTTTAAGATTTTCGGCTGCGCGTGCGAGTGTCCGCTGCCTTACATATTCAGCTGGAGGCAGCTGAGGCTCCTCCACATCACGGGCAACTTCTTCATCCACTGGTGAAGCAGGCGCCTGCTGCTCACATGCTGTAGAGAGATAATAAGTAAAATAAAGTAATTAGAATCAATGAGTAAGGTGCGATATTATATTGGCAAAAACATCTTACAACGCGTGATGTAGCATTGGTAAAGTGTCAGCTTCCCTTGAATGTGCTAGCAGCTCTTTCCGCTCCCCAAATACAAACATTCCCACTTATGGTCTGACATTTTAGGATGAGCCCTACATATTGAGACCATTTGTCTTCAGTGTGTAAATTTCATTTCCTACTATGTGATAGGCAAACACATTGTGCAATTGAAGTTTACCTTCACACACACATCCTGAGAGTTGACACTTTTACTCAGACAGATACAAAGCTTTACAGACATTAAGAAAGCAAACTCATCATGTACCTAGTGGAGCGGCCTCTCCTGTTCGGGGTGGGCTAGAGCCAGTGTCTATGTCGCCCACCCCAACTATCTCCACCAGGGCTATTGCAGCCCTCGCCCGCTCCTCGAGGGGTGTTAAAGTAGTACGTAGTCGAGGCCCCCCACCAGTGCCTTGAGCATGCCTGTGAAGCTCAACAAGCTTCACTTTCAGGCGTCCTTTATAGTCTGCCCATCTGTGGAATAGACAAACATTATTGCCTCACATAGTACCTTCAACTCAAAATGACACATTTTTCAATCAAATACATTGCACGTTTGCTAATCACAGCAATTTAACCTTCACATACAGTAATACAGATTTTGCTCTTTTGAAGCGCGTATAATGTGGTAAACATATTATGTCAATGTGACCAAGGGCCATGGTGTTAGTTTCTGAAAACAAAGGGCCTGATCAACAAATGCATTGGAGTCACAAGGTGGTTTCACCTCACAGGTGACTAATGCTACTATGTCACAATATCCATATTTATCTCTAGCGATATCTATATATATTATTTGACAAATACACACAGTCAGTAAAGTTAAATAGGGCTATTATTTTTAAATTTAATTCGTACCTTTTCTGTACTTCAACCTTTGTACGCTCATACGGAGATATTTCATTTATGAGCCTTGTGATTTCCTGCCAATGGGTTTGGCGCTCGCGTCCGGTTATTTGGCGGTTCCCACTGTGGAACCTCGCCAGAACCCCTTCTACCAGCACCTCCAGCTCCTCCTCTATGAAGTTGTTTTTACGCCTAGTTGGCAGCCCTGGTGCCTCCACATTACTTGGGCCAGCATCAGACATATTCCTATTTCAAAGATAAGTTGTGTCTTTATAGGCAATGCGCACACAGTCAGGTGGTGATACAGAATCTAAGCACATTCCCCCCCTACATAAGGTACAATTTCACAAACTTCTAACTAGGTCTAAAACACATGCCCCTTATTATAATAAACATTGTGGTTTGTCTATTTAACGGCCATTTAGTTTGACCACTGCATTTTGACTGACATATTAGTCAAATACTATAGCAACATTCTCCTACTACTACTACTACTCTTCGCTTTTCAAACCATAACATTGGTTTACAGGTTAGCAACACACCAAACTGAAGGATATCACTCAGTTGCAAACCCTATATTGTGTAATTATTATTAATATTTGGTTACAAATCAGCCAGCAACACACTTAAGTGTGTACTCCAAATGCAATTGTGGAGGTATGTGGGCAAAATAAGTGTATACATTTGGACCCATGTGTCCATCAATGCAAAGAGCTAGTTATTATGCCGTTGAACAAGGATAAGTTTCAAAAGAACTTAGCATACTGTAGGCTACTATTGAAAACTTTACATGTTAAATGTGAGGCCAGGGGCCCTTTGCTTACCAGTTTTTTTTACATTCCGGCCACACATATTGCAGAGCAAACAGTTTACTACATTAGGAGATAAAAATATTTTTGAACTATCCAGAAATTTCAGATAAATTCTTATACTTACTTTTCTCCAAAGTTTGGCACAAAAGACAAAAAATATTTTGATAGTCAACTGGGTAATGCGTGGTATGGCCTGCGAAAAAAAAAAACAAATTAATTTTTATAAGCAAGAAAAGATAATGTGGTAAACAAAGCTAACCTCCTAATTTGATTATGGATAAGGTTCAAAAGAACTTGGCATACTGTAGGCAGAAAACTTTAGGAGAACACAAAAAATACTAAAATCTTTCAATCTCTGATTTAGTTTGGTACTTACTGTTTGTTGTTGGCTTCTTAGACCAATCATCCAAATGTAATGAAATCTTGACTGTGCTCTATCCAGGCTAAAAAGCGAATGAACAGGCACTAGACCAAAGCACAGGTGGGTTTAAATGGAGTGTTGAATTAATAAACCAGGTGTACACTCTTCTTCCTAATTGCGGAGCACACTGTACTCGTCTCAGTGCAGGCGCCCGCCATGTTCTTGGTGGGAGAGACAATCAGAGTCACAACACAGGTGTGTGAAAGCTCCGCGTGTGACGTGAGCACGCCCATACGTACTCAGCGAACCAATCGGAACGCAGAGGCCCCCATTTTGTGTTATAGACATTATACCAAAATGAGGGCTGCAATTTTCAGCAGGCGTGAGCTGAGAGTCCTTGCAGAGGGTATGGACAATGTACCCTCTGGACGGTATGTGTCCAATGAGGTGAAGGTGCGGGCCTATCAAAGGGTCCGCAGACACCTCCGCCTCCGATACAACATTCGGTGGAGCACCGTTCAGCTCCAACGGCGGTGGAGCGATCTCCGGCGCCGCCAGCCCCAGCTTCTGGAGGAGCTCCGTAGGGAGATCAGAATAAGTGAGTTCTCTACTAATAGAAAAGTCAACATATATATATATTTGCTCTATGGTCCTGATTCATGAAGGATCCTTAACTTGAGAAACTTCTTATTTCAGTCTCCTGGACAAAACCATGTTACAATGCAAGGGGTACAAATTAGTGTTCTGTTTTGCACGTAAGTTAAATACTGACTGTTTTTTCATTTAGCACACAGATACTTGATAGATTATTTGTACACGGAAGTTTAAAGTTGATATTTGTGTGCTACATTAAAAAACAGTCAGTATTTAATTTATGGTCAAAACAGATTACTAATTTGCACCCCTTGCATTGTAACATGGTTTTGTCCAGGAGACTGAAATAAGAAGTTTCTCAAGTTAAGGATCCTTCATGAATCAGGCCCTATATGTTTGTAAATATGTTCACCCTAAACACCTGACATGGCCTACATAACAATGTGCAAGCACACTATAAAGGTCATGCCCCTTCCAGTGCACCCAATAAGCTTTGGCTCCTGTGTCCTAAATTTGTGTGCTATCCATTTACTGCCCTAAATGTTTTTGTGTGACAATTTTTACCAATAAGTGTGGTTTAGGAAATCAGGCATTCTAAGTCTTGACCCGAGTGCTGTAACTTGCTAGTCTAACCTTAAAAACATTTTGGAGTGGAAGATGTGTTGTCATTATTGGGTCAAGATTTAAAAGGCACGTTTCAAAGACAAAACACCTTAGTGTTTAGACTGATTTTTGCAAGCTCCCATAAGATGCAAACAGATTAGATAGTGTGCTAGATATAGCTAATCAATCATTACTTAACTGCCTATTTAGACTCTTTTAGACTGTAAGGTACTCCCAACAAAGGGTGATTTCCAAAGTATACTCAACATTCAAAGCTTTTTGACCTCCATCCACTAATTCGGTGGTCCTGTAAAGAGAGAACTAATTGACCAGGGCCAAGGGAGTTTGATGACTTAAAAGCACCTACGTGAAAAAAACATACTACGGCCAAATGTGAACAAAACCTAATTAGGCGGCCAGTAGTATGTTTGGGGAGTGTGGTAGACAACACATGCAAATATGGAGCAAGCCTCCAAACTCCACACATATGAAACTATCATCAGGGAGTTGAACTCCTGACCCCAGTGCTGTGAGGCAGACGTGCTAACCACTAGACCACTGTGCTGGGCTGACAAGTCATGTGAAATGCTTTGTGTTCATCATGTTTACCTCCTTGCATTGTTAGTAGCAAATATTTATGCCTGCTGACAATGTAAAGTTGATAAAATATGTACGATCACCTGATTGTCTAAATACTATACGTTTTTTCAAATGGTGATTGTGTTAACATGTCCTTTTGTTTATATTTCCTTTTTTCAAACAGACCGGGCACGCTGGGAACGCCGCCAACGCCGCCGGGCATTGGTCGAGGCGCAGGCAGCTGAGGAGGAGGAGGAGCAGCAGCCAGTGGCGGTGGCAGTGCCACTGTCATCGGAGGAGGAGGAGGATGCGGTGCCAGTGGCAGTGGCAGTGTCGGAGGAGGCGGTGCCAGTGGCAGTGTCGGAGGAGGAGGAGGAGGCGGTGCCAGTGGCAGTGGAGGAGGAGGAGGCGGTGCCAGTGGCAATGGCAGTGGAGGAGCAGGAGGAGGCGGTGGCAGTGCCGGTGCCAGTGTCAGCAGCGGTGGAGGAGGACGAGGAGCAGGCTGACCGGGAGCCCCAGGATTTAGCGGACTCCACATCGGGCAGCCAAGAGGCAGTGGAGTTGGAAGATTGTAAGTATTTGCGCTAAGTGATGGACATAGTTCTATAAGATTGCCAAGTGCATTATACTTGTACATAGTCCCTGCTGTGACATATGTTGATTAAATGGTGCCTTAAATGCCACAGGTTGAACACTTATAATATCTGCCTATACATTTTAGGCGCATTAAACACTCAAACCACAGCCATAGCCATCTTAACACATGGGCACGCAGGGCATTGGGCAAAAAAATGTGGCCGCTAGCCTGGTCAACTCATCAGTATATTAATGACTTGTTTATAAAATCTAATATACACCAAAATCGTTGGAATTCCTGTGAGTGATTGTATAGGTAGTGGCCCATGTAGTGCATAGACCTGGGGCCAATAATGCTGGATAAGACAACCCTGTACATGGCCCTCTCCCCGTGGCTCACCAGAATTTAGTACATTGATTCGAAAGCCTTCTCAATGTCTAATGTGCGTGCAAATGGTTTTGTGGCCAGAGGCCTAAGTTTTGAAAGTAATGTAACAGTAAACATCTCTAGTAAATCCTGTCTGTTTGATGAAATATGTATCCATGTATGTAATGTTTAATTTCTGATTTCTTTAAGCACCCACTGAGGAAGCTGGCAATTGGCCTCCACCACCACCCACCGCAGCAGAACTGATGGCCCACATGGGTCAAATTGTGGAGGACCTGGAAGGCCTCCGCGTACATATTGGGAATATTGTAGGCAACCTGCGTTTTAAATTGGCCTACTGGGCCTCATTTCTATGATATTTTATTTATTTGTTCTCTGATGTATATGTAAATAGTTTGAAAACATTGTTGCGTTTTAAAAATATATAACTTTATAAAAAAAACAAACCTTGGTGTGTGTGTCTTTATTCATCTCATTACACAACATGTGGGTATATATAATAGTCCGAAAAGAGTAATGAAGAAAGATGTTTTGCTTATAACATCATTTGTAAAACACAAAAGGATTTCTTTAGCTGTTTGCATGTAATCCAAAAGTAACATGTGCCCTCCACGAACAAGCCACCCCTATAAGAGGTATTGCATCTGTAGGCCCTGTGTGCAAGATAAAATCCAAAAATGTCAAACGCTCTAGCTAGTTACCAATTCCCCCAAATACATATGTCATTGTAGTGATAGTCCAAGGTAACGTTCAAGTATCAGAGCAAAGCCAGTCACACATTGAAGAGAACCTCTAAAGTGTACCCAGAAGTGGCGTCAATGGTGTAAGGCAGAAGTGCAAGCGAGCCAAAGGACCATGGTACTGGAGTGTGGAGAGCGGCCTGTTTGGATAAAGCTGAGTACATGACATAACGTGTACGCCATGGATCCAGATGAAAGTCTATTTGCTGACAATGTTGCATTTACCTCCAAGGAAGCTGTCACCTACAACACCCCCCCCCCCCCCCTCTTAGTCCATTTAGAATACTCAATGTCAGCATGCACCTAATACTGTGCATGTGAAGTATAGGCCGTGAGGCTTCTTGGATTTTCCCTCCAAATAAATATTTACTTTCAATACAGTATAAATCAGAGGGCATATTTTACAATATGGTTGAGAGTGTATAACAAATGCAAAATAAAAAAAGAAAGCATTGTGTCCCATTTCTTGTTAGGATAATGATTCCAGTCCACACATTAGTTATGGGTATACTCAGTATTTGAACTCATGTCTGCTGTGTTGTGAGTCCAAAGTGCTAACCAGTGAGCTACCTGTGAGATTGGTATTTTGTAAGTAATTTGTGTGAATAATGTAGAGTAGTATTAAGTGTGAGGTGTCTGTGTAGCACGCATGCTGTATTGTTGGAGTTGTCTGTGTATTTTCATGTCTCAGGTTGGGGTAGCGGGTAGCTGTCCCCATTTGCATACAGTCATTCCTGAGTTGTAATCCAGACAGAAACCCTTCCTCTGTGTGGAGGTTGTATATACACTCTTGTGTGTATCCTTTATGGAAGAGTATGCTATGCATTCATTTTGCTGAAAAGGCAAAGATGTATTCACACCACATACATTTTAATACATTCGTTATTCATGTGTTTTTAATGTAGCCATGTGCATGCATTTTGCATACTATACGGCGACTTGAAATCGAAGAAATCCTAAACACAGATCGTGAGCAATGTGTTTTTGACAAGTGTGTATTAGGTTAATTGGTAGCAAAGGAAAAACAACCGTCCAGAGTGTTGCACATCATTGTTATTTGTCAGTGATTAATGAGTAGAGAGCTATGTCGTAAAAATAAGCCCCAGGCATTTATGTTGTGTTGTGTGTAAACAAACTGTTGGGTCCCTCCCACAGTGGGCGTGAGGTTTGCATTGCTTGGCTTGTCATCAATCAGTTGAGAGCCGTCGCTTATGCGTGTAGCATGTTTAAAGATCTGCAGGTGGGTGTGTTTTCTAACGTTTGCGCTGCTTATTCCGTCACTTAGACCACATGGGGGTGTGTTTTTGCTGTTTGAGGTGCTTATTTCGGTTTACGTCACTCAAAGTATGCAAGGCAGATGCGTATGCGTTTGCGAACTTTGATGAATCGGGCCCTTCAATACTATGTATACACTGTGGGAGCTATTTTACTTTTACGATTTTGATGTCAAATTTGCAATGTAAAATACTAAATTGATTAAAGCACAAAACAAACTGGATGTTTTTCTGTTTCCCCATTCATGTAATGTTGTCAGGTTTGTGTAACATAGAATCACTAGTAAAGATTGCAGCATTTCCATAAAGTATCACTGCGCTTGAACAATTGGTGCAGCGTGCTTGGGCAGATGCTGGCATCTCAGCAACAAGCCGCTTTAAAAATGGCCTGTTTTAAAGATCACATATTACACAATCCACCAACATTTCTCAGGTTGTTTTTTCTAAATCAGAAAGGCCCATAAATATATTCACAGATGTTCCCTTGTTTATTTGTTGACTCTGTGTAATTTGTTTGCCCTAATTTGTTTTTGTCTACCCTGGGACTCCTCTTTTTAATTTCCCTTTCTCTGTTTACCACTCTTTGTGGAGCAGCGGTCTGTTAAGCTGTGAGAGGCACATGCCAAATTAAAAAAAAGACACTGCAGATTGTTTCAAGCATTGGCTGCCCCATTGGGCCTGAAGGCCTTGCTTGAAGCCTGCACCTGCTCCTCCTCCTGAGACACAGGGCTCCTGATCTTTATCCCCTGCCTTTAAGCTGCCTGATTCCTATTATCCAAAGTCAAACAGCGTTCTCTACATTCACGCCTCCAGCACTTGGCATGAAATTAATAAGGCTGGCTGATATATTTCCCTGGAAGCCTGCCAATCTTTAACAGTGGTGTTAGATTAAAAATGTTGGCATGGTTAATAAACATGGAAAACAAGAGCCAAAAGTTTTTCACAGTAATGCAAAAATCCTTTAAAAGGGAAGGAGGTATAGAAAAATACTTATTTTTTTTAACTTTCTTCTTTCTGCTTTTGTTCTGTTTTTTGTTGCTGTGGAAGTAGAAAGAGACACAGCATACAAATAGTCTTACTAATAAATGATACGCAATGTAATAAATATATACTGTACCATTGCTGTATCATTATCTTTTAAAAGTTGATAACATTAATTTAATCAGACATACTAACTTAACTTGTATCCCCAATAAACACTTAATAAGAGAACTTGTGTGAATTCTCCATCTAACTAACAGTTGATTGCTATGAGGGTGACTGCACTATTACCAATATTGTGAAGCTGTCACTCACAGGTTTTTCCTAGCTCTGGATAAACAAGACACTGTTGGCTGACCTTACATCCTAATAGAGATGGAGGCAAGCTGACCCTAATTCTTAATGTATGTATGTATTGTTCCACCGGGAACACATCTAACATGTCTCATGGGACATAAGGAGGTATGTGCTGCAAGCTTCAGGTTAATCAATTCACATTTAATTGCAAGACTGTCTAACTTATATATCCAACTATCTGATATTAACATGATATATTTTACCTATAACGATGATGACAATTTGGGGTGAAATGACATATTGAATGCGTGCAATGCTTTTCTTCACTGCTTTTGCTGTGATAAAGTTCAGTCTCCATTGTCAGCACTAATGAAAATATTTTTACTATTTTATAATTTTATTGATGTGAGAGGATTGAAGAGTTTCATTTGGGATCTGAAGCTAAAGGCAAGAGGATCTCCAGGAAAGAGAGAGCACCATATGTAATACAAAATGTGTCTGAACTACATCCAAGGTATTGGAGAAACTCAGACATAGGGGCCTATTCATCAATAGAGCACAGGAACCAGTGTCAGTCTGGGGCATGAAGGATCCACCAGGGAAACCAATGATAATTAAAAAGATATATATATTTATTTATTTTTTCCAAACAAAACAGAAATAAAAATAACAATATAACAGATATAGTTCCATTGTATATCTAGATGTTAAACCTTGTATTAATATCAAAGTAGATTTGAAATGTGATATGTTAAAAGATACATGCATATCTATCCTGGGTACCTTCAGCCCTGGAGGGAAGATGTCAAAAAAAACAAAAAAAAACATGAATGACAATAAGTCAAGTCTCCTAGTATAGCTTAGTCTTATAGAACATGTATATGATTATGGATTTAGTCATAGGTAATGGGGGAAGGATGAGGGAGAGGGTGTTGGGAGCATTTAACCCGGATAAAAGTTGGCGGACAAAGATTGCACCAAATATTTTGAATTTTTTCATCTGGACCACACTTCAAAGTATTTCGGCATGGTATTTTGTGAATGATACATGAATCTCATGCCCTACAGCCTCATTGACCAGGGCCACCCAGCTAGTAAATTGAGGTTTCTCCTGGGCCATCCACGTTCTAGCAATAATTACTTTGGACAGGGTTAAGAAGATTGAGAACATATTTGGTAGCGCTTCTTCCCAGAAAAATGTTCATTCCTAGAGTAAAAATACATGTCCTGGGGAACAGGAATGGGCTCTTGATACCTGTATTTCTTATACTCTTTACTATTCGCAACCAAAATTCCCCAACAATAGGGCAGCTCCATAGTAAGTGCCAGAAAGTAGCATCAGTACCTCCACATTTTGGGCAGTTAACATCCGATCCGGCACCCATCCAAAGCAACCTGCGTGGAGAGTAAATATACTCCATGTAGGATATAGAGTTGAACTTGTCTGTATAGAGTACAAGAGGTAGCTTCCCTAGCGCTGTCCAACATATAACTCCAATCCTCGTCAGTTACAGGGCCCAGATCCGTCTCTCATCCTTGGCGTAGTCCCTCTATGCTATCAGTGGTAAGAAGAGAAAAGACATTAGCATACAATATAGAAATGGTTTTGGTGGAGCTCACCTGTTTAAGGAGTGAGCGGAGAGGATCTAGGGGTAAATGTATGAACCTCCGGATTCTTCAACTCCGGCAAGTTCAGCGTCTTCAGCGCTTAAATTTAAAGCAACGCTGCTTTGTTAAGGGAAGTGTCCCTTTACAAGGCAGCGCCGCTTTAAATTTAAGCGCTGAAGACGCTGAACTCGCCGGAGTTGAAGAATCTGGAGGTTCATACATTTACCCCCTAGACCGAAGATGAGAGGAGTGCTGCCAAGCTGTGTCACCAAGGTATGTCGGAGCTGAAGGTAAGTATAGAATAGGCAATTTGGTAGTGGGAAGTCTAATTTTAACTGAGAAAATTATTTGATACTGCCACTATGGCATATCCGTCCACGAGAGGTTATCCCCATGGTTTGCCACTGAGGGCATTGTTTTAATTTATATAAAGATTAGAGTTACCCCATAACAGAGTGTCAGCATCTATTCCCACAGTCTCTAACTTCCACTTCAATGCATTTCATATTAGCAAAGCCTGTCTAAGTAATGGCGGGATTGTTCTCGTGGCACGAGTACCCAATAGGGCCTGTATGGGTGATCTATGAAACCCTGTCCATCTTCTTAGGAGGCTTAACAGATCAGCCATAGGGGGGTCTCCCAACCACTCTCGGCGATGCATCATTTGTGTAGCAAAGTAATAAGCCCTAAAGTCTGGAAGGGCTAGGCCTCCAGTTGCATGGGAACGACAAAGGAAGGTCAGTTTAATTCTTGCCTGTTTCTCCCCCCAGACCAGAGAGGATAGATTACAAGATACATTAAAGATACATTTACATTACTCATTTACTGTGAAATATGCAATTAGATGTAAAAAGGGAGAAATGTATTATTCCTACCTGTACTTGACGATTATCTGTGACCTCCTGATTCTCAGACTGTGCTGAAGATGGATTCAGGCTGGTCTGGTCCAGGGCCAGTGACGAAACTCATTTCCTGCCATTTCCATTCACCTCTCTCAGATCACAGGCTATCCCTATTGATTCGGTGCTATTTTCAGTTTTCTGTTTTTCTGCTTCTTTTCCGTTATGTCTTTATCCATTGCCTCTCACTGACTTTTCTGTTAAGCTATAGAATTTTAAGAATAAACGCCTGACTATTACACCAACAGGAGCTGTAATGACATTATATTCGAATACATATACTTTAAAATGGAGTTGGTCCCCCTTTTTGTAGCAATAAAAGCTTCCACTCTTCTTGGAAGGCTTTCCACAAGATGTTCGAGTGTTTCTGTGGGAATTTGTGCCCATTCATTCTGTATAGCATTTATGTGGTCAGCCACTGATGTTGAACGAGAAGGCCTGGCTCGCAATCTCCGTTCCAGTTCATCCCAAAGGTGTTTGATGGGGTTGAGGTCAGGGCTCTGTGCGGGCCAGTCACAGAAATCATCAAACAATGTCTTTGTAGTCCTTGATTTGTGCGCTGGAGCAGTCATGTTGGAATAGAAAAGGGCCTTCCCCAAACTGTTGCCACAAAGTTGTAAGCATAGCATTGCACAAAATTACTTGGTATACTGAAGCATTAATATTGCACTTCACTGGATATAAGGGGCCTAGACAAAACCCTGGAAAACAGCCCCATACCATTATCCCTCCTCCACCAAACTTCACAGTTGTCATAATGCAGTCAGGCAGGTAACGTTCTCCAGGTATCCACCAAACCCAGACTTGTCCATCTGACTGACAGAGAAGCATGATTAGCCACTCCACAGAACACATTTCCACTGCTCCACAGTCCAGTGTCGGTGTGCTTTACAATACTCCATCTGACGCTTGGCATTGGTTTTGGTGATGTAAGACTTGCATGCAGTTGCTCGGCCATGGAAACTCATTCCATGTAGCTCTCGCTGCACAGTTTTTGTGCTTACATTAATGCCAGTGGAAGTTTGGAACTCTTCAGCTGTGGAATCAGCAGGTGTTGGTGACTTTTACGCACCATGCGTCTTAGCAGTTGTTGACCCCGCTCTGTGATTTTGCGTGGTCTTCCACTCCGTGGCTGTGTTGCTATTGTTCCTAAAAGCTTTCACTTTCTATTAATATCACTTACAGTAGATCGTGGAATGTTCAGCAGGGATGAAATTTCATGAACCGTCTTATTGCAAAGCTGGCATCCTATCACAGTACCTCGCTTAAAGTCACAGATCAGGAAAGGCCCAAATAGGTAGGAGGAGCTGCTGCCACTGGACATGCACAGCAGCTCAGTTTCGGCCATTTTAGTATTAGTACTGAGGTTACGGTGCTTCTCAAATGTAGTTCTCACTCACTAAATACATTTGAGAAGCACCGCTGCAGCTGTGCTGACACTAAATTGGCCGAAACGGAGCTCAAATGCAGTCAGTGTGCCAGTGATCAGAGCTGGATTAAGGCTCTAGGGTGCCCGGGGCACTTAGGATAGGGGGCCTCTATGATGTAATATTGTAATCATTTTTGACAAGAGAAGCACTAGAGCCGAACAAACTTAAACACATAAGTTTGTACTCACATACACAAAACACTTGCCTGAAAGGATTTTCCTGTAGGCCCCTGACAGACAATGGGATCTGGTGGGGAATGACCATGTTTAACATATAAACCCTCTCTGGCTGTGATTCTGCCTTATTTTGTCTGCACAAAATCTTTTCCTCCTGCCCTAGGGTTAGTGGAGGTTCTTTGGTGATAAGTGTATGTGTCAATATTAACCAATTTTTTACCCCTGTTAAAGCAGGCACAGTCTTGTAGGAAAGCACTCCGATCAGCAACTGATAAATACGGCGCTATCGCTGATTAGTCGCAGGACACTGCCTTCTTCAATAAACTGTGACCTATTTTTGCCAACTTAATTGTGTGTCCGTGTCTTTATATTATTGACAGCATTTAAGTTTTAATATAGGAGAGTGATGGTGCAGTGGAAAGGGGGCATCAATGACATGTCGTTTAAGACAAATTTTAGACAAATACTCAGGTAATTCTGTGTACACTACTTTTAGGTGCATGCAGCTCTACCTTCACGAGCAATACAGTATGAAGCAGGATATACCTCCCAACTGTCCTTGCAGTCAGACCAAATCCTGATTAAGCGAGACAGTCACACAGATTCAGGACAGTTGACTGTCCTGTTATCTCCTACGTGTTGTTGTCACTTTCACTACCTGTGACTACTGGTGACTTTAGCTCAGTTGCTGCTTGTCTAGATCCTGGAATGTTGGAGGCCCTATTTTGAAGAATATGGGTTCATGAAATTTAGAGAACGCCAACCCTCCCCGGCGTTTAATCAATAGCACCCACATTTATTAGGCCTCTCTCCGTGTAGGAGCCTCCCTTGCCACTCTGCACACATGGAACAGCACCTGTCACCTGGTGTGGCTCCCACATGACATCTGTCTCTTAGGGCAGGAACACAAAGGGGAAGGAAGGGAGGGAGGGATGGATCTTAACAGCCACAGGCAAATGAAAGAGGGTGGTTGGTGCTGGAGGAGGGGCCAGCCACCAACTAGCACACTGTCTCCCTGTTGGCACCTGACGGGGGGCCCAGGGTACGTGTCTTCTCTTCATTCGGCTCTTCCAATGAGCAGGCTGTCAGTGAAAGATTCGACCTGTGGGAGTGATTTACAAGAAACTAGAACCCCCCCCCTCCACAGTATGTAGCTGGGCCCGCTGGTGCAGGGTCAACTCGGGATTTCCCCGGTAATCCCGGTGGGCCAGTCCAACACTGACTGGGATGATAAGGTTGATCTTTTTAAATGTAGCGCTTCTTTCTCTATGTATAATATTGGAGAGCAATGTTTACTGGTGCATCTCCTTACACCAGCTCTCGTCTGCCTTGTCTAACTATTTGGTGTATGTGCAATTGTGACCAGAGGGCCCCCACACATGAGTGTTTTACAGCAATGTCTCTTCGGTGCATGGACACAGGTGTTAGAACTAGGTGGTGCAGTACAATAAAAGCCACAATAAGTTGGGGGCCAGAGCTTCTCTATCACAAAATATTTTTTTTATTTACACAACTCTTCACTCCAGCTCAATACTTGCCTGCAGACATTAATGTATCTCTATTCTCACTCCTGCACAGAGATTCAGTTCAAAACAGTTCACATTACAGTCAAGGTTAGCTCACTACACCTCCCAGATGACTCATAGCTCTCCTTCACTCAACTGTTACTCTCAAAAGTCTCCCTTCACTCCCCTCTCAACTGCTTCCCTTGTGATCAGCTGAAATGAACCCTTCAGTTGCTAAACAATGGTTCCTTGTATTTCTCCTCACCGCACTGGGGGAGCTGAGCGATACTCAATACAGGCCCAGAGCAGTAAGGGTTTATTCACCATTTTAACGTACCAGACTTTGCAGTCTGCCAGCTTGCTGCCTCACACATGCGTAGTGGACCTGAAAGCTATTGGGGTTCCACTAATGTAAAAAAAAAGAAAAAAGTTTAAATATAGATAAAATGTGTTTAAAAAACCTTTATTCATGAAAGAATTATTTATTTACAGAATAATGCATTTTTTAAAGATCTGGATTTGTTATTACCATCCGTAGATGTCCCTTTTATAAATCTTTATAGTTACTTAGTAATGTTGAAGAAGACAGAGGCCTATTCAGTGTTTTCTCTCTTTGTTTTTTCTTGTGGTCCTTTTCTTCTGTAGTCATTAGCATCCCATTTTAAAGTGTAATTGCGTTTGTCTCCATTTTTATACAGTGCAGGCTATATTTGCTGGTGGTTAAAAAGGTAATAGTATGCGGCCAACCGGGCTGCCTTCTATAGATGTCAACCTTGTGCAGCGCTGCCACCTATTGTAAAGTCCAGTGGCCTTCCTGAATACTAAGCTTCATTATCACAAGCAAAAAAAATTATTTGTGGCGCAAATGGAGGCACATGGCTAAAGTATTCTGGGCATTTTCATTCCTTCTAATGTTGAAAGACTATTACCTACTAAGAGAGGAGGATAAATTATAAGAACATTGTGATGATTATGTAGTATATCTAAAGACTGATCGTTATTTTCTGTTGAATTCATGTATGACAACGTGAATATTATGTAACCTTGTAATGTAATCTCAACGTGTGCTTTGCTAAATGACATGAGTTTGAACCTATGCAAGTGTTATTAATCTTTTGAAATTATTCAGAGATAGATAAGCAGCTCTAAGGAGGATTTTAAGGGTGTATTCACTGAACAGCAATGGATGTGTGGGGTGCTGTTATGCTGGTATTGAACTGTGGTTATCATCCAACTCCAATGTTTGGCATGTGATTGCTATGTTGGGTACATGGCTGAACATTATAGCATGAGACTGTATGTGAGGAGCAAGCATCTGTTATGCTAGGCAATGGTCTATCCATAGTGGGTATGGGGCAGTGGTGGGCATGATGTTATTATGTTGGTCCCTGGGCTGTCTATTGTTGGAAGAGAACTGTGGTAGGCATGAAGCTGTTTTGCTGTGTTAGGCAGAAGATTTTAATTCTGGGCATTGGACTGTAGTGGGCATGAGGCTGTTATATCAGGTACATGGCTGTATGTGGTAGACATGAGTCTTCTATGCATGGTTTTATATTTTGGGATTTTTGCCATACATTAGAGATTACTTACATTTTCACTACAAGTAAATTCTTGTTGACCATACCTCACGGTAATTAGTTTTTCACTGTATTGTGTATTTGTTGTGCATTTACTACATCTGTTTTCAAAGTACACTACAGGCTGCACTATCTTGCCCTCCACATTCTCCAAAAATGTGTGACCCTCTATAAATAGGAATTAGAACTACACCGATATTGCAAAAAAAAAAGTAATTATTCGAAATACAATATACTTTTCCCATAAATACTTTACCATAATTATAATAATGAGCCAAAATGTAAACAGCTAGTTCTCCCAAATAAAGGTGTTGAAAACAAAAATACGTTATACAACACGTGACACAGTTATTGGATCCAGGAATACTTTTTTTGCCACAAGTGGATGTCATGTCATATGTCTGTAATGCATGCAGTATGTGTACTCATACGTTAATAGGGGGGAAATGGGCTAGATAATTGGAGGGCTGGATCAAGTTCACTCTCTGTAGCATTCAGGTATTTTGAGCTTCATAACCTTTTGTGTTGGAGAGAGAGTTTCCAGTAATTTTTGGAACATTATATCACTCATTCTGGTCATGGATCCAGGTCATGGAAAATCCCTCATTTATACATGTGACTGCTTCTGACCACTGGCTTTCCTGACCCTCCTTTGCCTGATTCTCCTGTGGTACTGCAAGTCAGATATAAATTAGATCAGGGTCAGAGTCCTAACCTAAATCAGCAGCACATCTACTAGTATAGAGGTACTGCAGGCCAGATACAAATTAGGATCCGAGTCCTAACAATTATGAGTTAAAGTCATCACCACCATTATCATCATCATCAACATTTATTTATATAGCACCAGCAAATTCCGTAGCACTTTACAATTGGGAACAAACTATAAAAAAACAATACTGGGTAATACATACATACGTAGAGGTAAGAAAGCCCTGCTCGCAAGCTTACAATCTATAGGACAATGGTTTGATACACAAGAGCAAGTGCTACATCATATTGAATATTTGTCCAGCTAAAATACAAAGGTTACAAAGTATTTAGTGGGCTGTATGCTCAGTCACACAACTATGTTGGTCAGAGAGTTGTTGTCTTGTGTTAGCAGTGTAGAGGGTGGTAATAGGGTAACCTAGGGAGATTAAGTCGGTGATAATGCTATAAGCTTGCCTGAAGAGGTGGGTTTTCAGAGAACGCTTGATGGTTTGAAGACTAGAGGAAAGTCTTTTGGTGCGAGGGAGTGAAGTGGGTGCAGCCCGAAAAAAAAGTCCTGTAACCAAGAATGGGAGGAAGTGATGAGAGTAGAAGAGAGACCCAGATCTTGGGCAGAACAGAGGTGTCGAGTTGGGAGATATTTTGAGACAAGTAAGGAGATGTATGTTGGTGCAATTTTGTTGATGGCCTTCTATGTTAGTAGAAGAATTTTATATTGGATTCGTTGAAAAACAGTGCCATGAACGGCCAGAATCCCTACTTTCATGTTCAGGAATTGCTGTGTGAGGAGTTCACATTGAGAAGAATTGCACATTTCAGTTGTGGTAAACCCTCCTCAAAGAAATGGACACCTTACTGTCTAAGGCAGAAGATTTTAAGCCCTTCTTACAGGCTCTTCACCCCCCATGTTAGGAATTTACACTTTCAATTAAGTCAGATTGATTCCCAAAATGACACAGAGTTTTCCAGAAGAAATTTATCTATCACTAATATATATGTTTGGGCACCTCAGAGAATCTCTCACCTCTGATCTTTCTGCCTGGCTAAGCCTAACTCCTCTGCATACACAAAGTACTCAGATATCTGTCTCTGGGCCTGGCTACTTTCAAAAGACCATTGACACTTGCCTAGGTCAGACTCAGGAACGTTAACCAAATACACTTTGAACGCATAGGCAAACCGAGGGGGGTTTTCTAGTGCCTGTAAACCCCCCTCCAAGCCTGGGGCACTGTATAATTGAGGTGGCTGGACCCTGCTCCTACTTCACACAGCTCTGCTTGAAAAGGGAGAGCTGCGTGCACCTAACAGTAGTGCATTGCCCATGTATATTATGGGGATAGGAAGAGTTGGAGAGCAGCCAAGCACTGTCTAAAATTATAATTATGATTCATTAGTGCAGCTGGGCACACTAGATCTCATTGGCCCCACTGCTATTGTTACTTAGCCAGGTCCTGGGGATACTATCAGGGCTTTGCCCTGATTGGCTGTTAGTATTATTTAAGGCAGTAAGGACTGAGCCTCACTGCCGGTTATAGCGTTCTGTTCGCAGTATTGCTGCCTGCTTCTGTGCTGTGTTGGTGTTTAACCTTAGATTGTTCTCCCGTGTATGACCTCTGCCAATTCCTGGATCACTATAGTGACAAGCTGCGTGAGAGAGAGGGAGAATGCTGGGTCCCGGTGCCACGCGGATTGGTCACTATAGTGATAAGCTGCGTGAGAGAGAGAGGAAGAATCCTGGGTCCCGGCGCCGCGATGATTGGTGAGTTTGTTTTGTTTTGGTTTTTTTCTGGCTTTCCCGCGGCAGAGGGGACAGAGTGAGAGGGAGCATGGCAGAGGAGAGGGAACAGCATGACAGAGGCCAGAGGAGGGGACAGCGTGACAGAGGCCAGAGGAGGGAGACAGAGGGCAGAGGAGGGGGACAGCGTGACAGAGGCCAGAGGAGGGGACAGTGTGACAGAGGGCAGAGGAGGGGGACAGCGTGACAGAGGGCAGAGTGAGAGAGAGCGTGACAGAGGGCAGAGGAGGGGACAACGTGACAGAGGGCAGAGGAAAGGACAGCATGACAGAGGGCAGAGGAGGGGGGCAGTGTGACAGAGGGCAGAGGAGGGGGACAGCGTGACAGAGGGCAGAGTGAGAGGGAGCGTGACAGAGGGCAGAGGAGGGGACAGCATGACAGAGGGCAGAGGAGGGGAACAGCGTGACAGAGGGCAGAGGAGGGGGGCAGCATGAGAGGGGGCAGTGAGAGAGGACAGCGTGAGAGAGGGCAGAGGGGGCAGTGTGAGAGGGGGCAGCGTGAGAGGGTGCAGCGTGAAAGGATGCAGAGGGGGCATTTTTGCATACAGCTAAATAAGTATCTCTGTTCTGACCTAAATACTTATTACATTTTTTTGACCAAACTACTTCTAAAACAGGACTGCTCAGTAATTATTTTGGAGGGGTGCCTTGAAAAATTTATGGAGACTCTAAGGATGCCGTGAACTGCAAAAGTTTGGGAACCACTGCACTAGGCACTACCCATGTACTAGCCACACCACCTCTTTTCATTGCCTACATGAGGTGGCGCCTTAAGTAGATGTTCACTTAAAGTGTTGTAACTCCTTGCTACACCACTAGTCATGAGTTCACCTGTCAGAATGAAAATTATTAAGTATGTATGACATATCCTCCTATCCCAAAATCAAGTATTTGTAAAAAAAAAAAAACCCTATAGAAATCCTATATTTGCCTTGGTCCGTCTACAGTTTCCTAGCATTCTCAATGTAGACGCATCTGTAAGTAGTACGTTTAGACCACTGTGGCAATTTCTTAAACTGCCCCAATAAACAGTTTTACTCCAGAGTCCAGGTTAGCCACATGAGGCCGACCCTGCACATACAACTATACAGTCACAATCTGGCAATACACAGAAGCTAATCTGTCTGCTGCATTCTCTCACATATAATCCCACTTCCTCTCTGAGCATAACAGGAGTAGCATATGCAGCTGAATAGTGGCAGGAGCTGGATGACCCAGATCAAGAGAGCTTCACAAAATTATCACTGTTTAAAAAGTATTATTGTGCATTTTTTTTATTGAGCCTGTGCTATTATAGCACTATATCAAATGTATCATCATAATTATTATCTATAAATTTATGGATAAATTCTAAAATACTAAATTCTGGCTGGTATTTCCATGAAAAATATACTGCACTGTAAAGGTTTTATACATGGTTACTTATTATTTTTAGGGAGGGACCCAAGCACTACTCCTCCACACAGGCCCACTAGATTAATAAATATGCCTGCCTCCAGGTCATGTGGCATTGGTCTATGATGTTACAGACCAGTGTAACACTCGCTGTCTGGCAAGTAGAGGCTGGTTGGGATGGGAGCCAGGTGGGTATCTGCCCCCTGGGTCAGTTCCATAGTGGGCTACCTTGGGCTGGTACACTGGGCTACCAGCATATTTAAAATGTTTCTAATAGACTGCTGAGCTAAGTCTCACCCCTCGGGCTAAAATTTGTTAGCCAGCTCGTGCTGACAGAGGATGCCACTGTGAAGTTATGCCTGACGGGATACTCACCTGAGCAATGATGACCGGATACAGGTGCGTTTTCTTCTTTTGCAGCATCCCCCAGCGTTAGTGATAAGCGAATCAGAAATTGTTCACTGTCAGACAATCAGTGGCCGGGATGATGAGCCAATCTTGGCTCACCTCTGGCCATTTCAATTTTTGGCCCAATTGCTTTGCTGCTATTATTTAGCCATCATGAAGGACAGCGGCAGGCCATTGAGGACATCTATGAACAGCAACAACAATGACGGGGAGACAGCTTGAGACTGCTGGAGGCAGGTAAAGCCCTTGGGCGACCCTCTCCCAGGCCCACGCCTGCATTCCTTCCTTTGGGCACAAGGCCTGTGGTATCTTTAGGCACAAGGCCTGTGCTGCATTAGGGTGTTTAGATAATATATATTGCTGTTATTTATTCATTGGGCACATCTTTAATAGTCAGGATTAGCCTGTGGCCTCAATATAATTCAGGATTAGCCCATGTGCACAATTAATTCAGGATTAGCATGTGGGGTACATCCGGTTTGCACAAGTAGCGCATTCAGGACACAAGGCGTCCTGCCCTGTCAACTAGACCACATGGAAAATGGGCTGCTAACATAGGAGATGGAGCATATTATTCCTATTATAACACTCTCACTCACTTTCATTAAATGGCGCCAAACCAGTTACTGGTGCATGCATCATGTAAAGGAAGAGAAGAGGGGGGTGAAGGTGAAAGAGGGAGGCACTACCCATGCCCTCCATGATGCTGGCCACACCCCCTCCAGCAGCAAATTGCTGCGAACAATAGACCCTTCATAACTTTAAGCTCCAGGTCTATGTGAACCTTAATCTGGCCCTGGATAGTGGTTAGATAAGTGCTATAAATATAGCATTGGTCTATACTACATCTGTTATATGATATTGTATGTGAGGCTAATTATATGTGGTAGAGCAAGGTATATAGCCTACATTGTAAACTGACACACTTGTTTTTAACTATTTTTTTTTTCAATTCAGGGCTTTTTATGCAGCCTTTCATTTGCATTATGCTCATCAGTTTGCATGCAGCAAGCAATATGAAATTATAAGGTCTCATTCACAACTATTTTTGTAATGCTGTCTGGTCAAAAATAGAAAAGTCTATGGCAGTGGTTCCCAAACTGTGCACCACGGCTCCCTGGGGTACGTGGCAATCTCACAGTGGTGCCGCAAGCAGGGCCGCTGGTAAGCAAGGCGGGGGACTACTTGGTAATTATTTTGTCTTAGAGGTTCGTTGAAAAAATGATGAAGACCCTATGGTGCCTGGAACTGAGAACTTTTTGGATCCACTGGTCTATGGTACCATTCCCATGTTTGCAATTATATGTGGATACAGTTTTACAAATGCAATATGCTGGATGTTTGGGACATATATAATCTAAATTTCTCCTATAGAGAATAGAAAACATAAAAATCCATATGAAGGTTACATGAAATGTAGCCCCTTTTATACTGGGGCAGTATGAGAAAGGGTGATGATGGTGGTTTTGCCAAGGCACCTACCACAGTCCTTCTCTCCTTGTCTCCGACTCTGTCATGTTTGTGTAAAATGGCCCTTTCCCATGCAAGTTTAATATCTGGTTATAACTTTAGGTGACCCAGGTGTATTAGCCATTACATATATAAATTTTGCACAAATGTGTTGGAGAGCTTCCTATATTGGATTCACACTTCATTAGCCACTCTTAGTTTCTTGTAGCATGTAATAAACAGTGCATCACAGCTATTTCCTAGAGCTGACACTTACCTGCCTTAGGAACTCTTTAGTTTAATTTCACCACCACCACCACCACCACCGTCTTTACAAATGAAACAAAAGTTGACAAAATCATAATAAAACGGTAGGACAAATATGTCCATGAACCCAATCCCAAAGATTAGCCAAGTCAGCACTTTAAACCTAAAATTAACTGAGCTGCTGCATGCCTACACAGTAACAATTGCAGTCATGCACTAAAACAAATGCTAATGCTACCTTACAGAGGGTGTATTTCATGCACAGCCATTTTTCAGTTGCTGTCCTGGCAACCCTATTTCCATTTTAATTTAAATACATTTTCCCTTTAATTAGTTTGTGGTTAATTAAATAAAAAAAACAGGACCGGATCATCATCTTTTGACTCATTGAGAAAGGTTGACATCTACAACCCTCACACTTATTCATTTGCACTTTATGTGATTGTTTAGTTTGTTCCTTATTAAACACAGTCAGTGTCATGTTGCAGGTTTTAAAAAATAAATCTAATGTATGCTGTCATCACTTAGTGTATTGCTTGCCTGTGCAATCATTGTGATATGCAAAGAATTGAAACAATTGAAACACAGACATGTGACACATAATTTAATTAGCTTTTGTTATTGAGCAGTGCCATATGTGCCACTGGCATTTATTATACCTAAATTACTCCCGTTCATGGTGAAATTTCTCTAATGAATAACATCATGGCTATTTCTGTGACTGACTTCCAGTAGCTCTGGAATACCAGCTGTCACCTTTCCACCAGGTTAATGCACCTGATCCATCAAATGCAATTACAAGAAAGAACATGGATGTAGCTTTATGTATGAGTTGTCTCATTAGTTCTGTCAAACTTTGGCCAGAGTATTCGGAATTTTTGGATATAATGAAAGTCAAATAACACCAATTTTGTTTAATGAATCTACACTGCAGCAGCAATTTAAATATAAGGGGTGTCTATTTTAGGGTGGATTATTTTAAACACAAAAAAAGAGAGTATCTAGTAAATGCAATGCCCTTTAAAAGAAGGGTATTCATATGTGGGTACTTATAGCCACCTAGCCTGAGCAGCAATGTCTATGTGCAATATGGTAACAAACGTCTGTAGCCAAATTTTCCGCTAGTACTAATCTGCTGTTGGCAGCCATTGGGCCCACCCACCCAGCAATTAGGAGCCAATGTGGTCTAAACTGTTAGCAGTAACGCATTTAGGACAAACAGATGCCGTAAATAAGATAGGAAACACTTTATTAACAAAGATACAGGATTAGTAACATGTTGCAACCCTGACTTGCTGATTTTTCTCTCATACTGTAAAAGGAAGTACTAGAACTAGAACACCCTAGATAACACACATTCACACTTCCTAGTTTTTTTCTTCTAACTAAATGAACAGCATAACACTGATAGACAAGTACAGCATCTGCATGTATAATGGAACACAATAGACACAAGTCTAACAAAAATGCACAACATGGAAATTGGAAATGTTACACATATAGCAACTTTAAGATATGAGCATTATATACTATTTTTAATCACCATGATGTTCCCCATGATGTTCCTCCTCAAATTGGATAGTACTAGGCATTCAAATGGGGTCAATTCTACAAAAGACACGTTTGTCTGGTTCTATATTGCTCACTTTTTCAATCATTTAACCTCAGTTAATTAAAATGTGTTTTGCATCAATTAATTATCTGACCTCTAACCAAACCATAATGTTTCCCTAGTTATCATGTCTAGTACTATGCTGTACATACTGAGGTAAACAAATGTTTCAATTACCTATTTATAATTGTGATATGCAAACAGGTATTAAAATATCTGTAGTATGCACTACCATGACTTCTTATATATTTCGACACTTACATTTCTTACACTAATTTCTCAAATTTATTAACTCAGCTGAATGAAGAACATAATGTGTTCTCTTTATTATTATAGTTTATTTATATAGAACCAATGATATTATGCAGCGCTTTTTAGAGAATGAATAATCATTCATATCAGTCCCTGTCCCATTGGAGCTTACATTCTAAATTCCCTACCAAACATACTAGGGTCCATTTTGTTTAAAGACAAATAACAAAAATGAATGTTTTTGGACTGTTGTAGGAAACCGGAGCACCTAGAGGAAACCCCTCAAACTGTGAGGCAGCAATGTTATCCACAGTGCATAAAAAAAATCTTAATCTTTTTATTTAATTCAGTCCAGGTTACTTTAATTCTGCACTAAAGGGTCTATTTATTAACTGTGCTGAACTGTTTTCTCCGGAATATGTCTTACTTTAACCTATTTACATTGGTCACTGCAGTCCCCTCTGCATTGAAAAGATGACTTTAGATACATTTCAAAGGAGTCCATATATCTCCATCGCCACCGGAGAAGATACTGTAGATCCATCGCCAGTCCCATTGCTATGCGTATGTGTGAACTTAACGCGCATGCGCAATAGCCACTCAGGGGTCACTTCCTTCTTTTGCTGGCTTTGTTAGGCTGCCGGTGAAGGAGTTTTAAGTTAGTTAGGAGGGTGGTTTCATCCGGGCTCTCCAATGAGCCCTGGCATTGTAAAAACAAGTGGAAGTGCTAACCACTAAGCCACACATGAGAGTGTATTAGTGAGGCAGGAGACCTGCATGGAAACTTGAGTCTATAATTCCCCTAATCTGGTGCTATGAAATCTGCGAGCTGAGACCCGTATAGTATAATAATCTGGGTATGTCCAAAGGTCCACATGCCCTTTAAGACCTTCTGTTCTAAAGGAAAAAATCCTATGGGAGTAAACTTTTGTTTTTCAACCAAAATTATAATACTTTTAATACATGTTAATGTGCTGCTCTGCGGTGACTGACATATCACTGCACTTCAGTGATTGTAGAAAGTTGGTGATCAAGTACTATTGAGCATGGCTAGTGACTGGAGAGCTGCCTTTGATGTGAAGAGTATTATTAGGAGTCAATGAGAACCATGTCTCTGCCACCACTGGATTGTGCTGTCTAAAATAATGTTTTCACCTCACTTTGTGTGAGGAGCAGCCATATAAACCCAGAGAGCCCTGAACATTGAGAGGACCAGAGGCAGATGGTAAACGAATCCACCTGCAGGGGCGCACACAGGTGGGGTTTCTGGTTCTTCAGAAACCCCTCCCCTCCGCAAAGAACAGTGTCCCTACATAGCGGCACTGTACTATACAGCAGCAGCGAGGCTGGCAAAGAAGCGTCCGCGGCGGTGCTGTATTGTACCACCGTGGACTATTCTTTGACAGCGCCGCGGATGCTGTTCAGTGCAGTGCGCCGAAATGGGGGGGGAGAAACCCCCCCTTAATCCTGCGTGCGTGCCTGACCTGTGTCATTCCTCCTGCAATGTTCCAGCACAGAAAACTAGTCTTCAATAATCAGCCTAAAGCTAAATAGGAATATAAAGCTCATTCAATATTATGCATCTTGTATTGAGAAACACTAAATTCTGCCACTACTTACATCCTCTTTCAGAATCTTTAAGTAGTCTACTCCTCTATTAACCCTGTCTTACTCCAGAGTTATCTCTTATAAATAGCTAAGTAATGACTTGCAATTATGCCACATTTCAGCTGAAAAAGCCCAGTAACATCGACCATACACTATCTAATGTGTTGCTTACAAACATATTAATCAGTAGCTGTACAAATATATGTCTCCCGCTGGGAGCATTGCTTTTCTTCAGTTTCATGTTTGCAAAGTTTGTTATAT
Source organism: Mixophyes fleayi (assembly GCF_038048845.1). Lineage (NCBI taxonomy): Eukaryota > Metazoa > Chordata > Amphibia > Anura > Limnodynastidae > Mixophyes > Mixophyes fleayi. The sequence continues at coordinate 178,197,128 of NC_134404.1, forward strand.
GCTGTAACAAAAGGCTTCTGTGCTCTTTGTTCAAGCACTCTGAGGATTTCAAGTGAAGCCATGTTTGGATTTCTCCTAATTAATGTATAAAACAATAGCAAGAACTGTGTGAATTAATTTATGGTAAAACAAGTTTTGCAGAACTAAAAACTTGCCCTATTACACTAAGGAAAAACAGAATATTGAGGGTGAAGGAACCAAAGAAAGAGAGGGGTAAGTTGTAAGTGTACACAAGTATCCTGGCACATGGCTTCTATTTATCACAGGGCAAACGGCCCTATTCACCGTCTATAGGTCTCATTATCGCATCACCCTATGCATCAAAGGCCATTAACTATATTTAACAAGTCCTGTGCAGTACTATTGCTTTTCCAGAAAAAAATCACTTTAAAGAATTATTTATTATTTAAAGTGCAGTTTTTGAGCCCAAATCTGGTGGTAAGTGGTTAGTTACTATTACCGCTCTTTGTCAGTATTGCAATGCTCAGCAGCCTCTGTGATATTTTTTACATAATTGTGGGCGTTAAGTAGTTTGATATTTCCACAATAAAATTAGTCTTATGACCACGGGTGGAGGGTGTCATAAATATGATCCTGCTGGCATCACAGACTTATCAAAAACTCAAAAAGTATGAAGGATTAGATGAAAGCAAAATGATTTTTTTATTTTCTATTATGTATGAGGTGCCTTAGGATGAACAGTCACACCCAAAATAATAAAGACATTATCTTTTATACCTCACTTTACATAACAAGAAATACATTGATAAAATTATTACATAGATGCTTCCAAGATTCTTAGGACATCAACAGGTTTTCCTGGAACTCTCTGTGGTCAGACTGTTTATGTCATCTCAACAAAACAATTTATGGAACGGAATGTATTGGCACATGCAGACCCAGTTTTATGCAAGTCAGCAAAAACATTTAATGAAAACGTTATTATTGAGGCAATTATGTTTCAAGCATCTTTTCTATACTTCAGCCATTTTTGTTCTCAACCAGCCATTTTACTATCACCCTGCCTTATAGGAGTGGTCTCCATAAGCCTGCTTGCTGCCAGTTCTGGTTTGCCTCCAAGTGAGTATAGCTGTTTAGAGTTGAAGCCTCAAGTTCAAGTTCACTGAGTATCTCTCTGGATCTAATCAAATAAATTGGAGGAGGAAGAATAGGGGTAAACCGTCCCACTGTTAGGTGTAAAACTTTTTCCTCTCACCAAAATCACTTAAATTCTCTGGATGGTCAAAGTTGCTGGAAGCTCAACATTGTCTCTACAACATTGTCCCTACACGTTCTAAGGTTGGGTACACACTACAAAAACTTTTGACCAATTTGTTATCACTAACGATTTTACAAAAGTTCCAATCAGTCTGCGGATAAATGTGCACACACTATACACAATTTACTTTACAGTTCTGTGCTCTTCATCTGGTCCTGTAGTAATTTAGAGAATGACAGCACATTATGCATTCATTCATTCATTCCTGTCACACTGATTAACCACTTTGTTATAGCTATCCACATGTCATTACAAATTTCTTTAGTTTCAGTGACTCTAAAAGGAAATATTCAGTCTCGGAATGAACGGACGAATTATTCCATCTCCAGCACTCTCAACATTTATTCATTGGGAAATGTTCATTGCCGGCATTGGCTGAAAAGAGCATGACTCTGTAAACTCTATGGAGATCGTGATCGCGAGTGATACACACTGCAGTATCAGAAGGCGGTTGGAATGAGATTATTAGTTTTACCGACCAACCAAATGAACCAATGATCAGTGCTGTGGAACGACTATCAATCATTGTGTATGTATAGCAGGAGCGGATCTAGAGAATACTTCTACCCCGGGCGATTTAGGGGGGCCGATTTAGGCCCCGCCCCCTTTTTGACATCTGAGGCTGCCGGCGGCTGCATACTATGTGCAGTTCCGTTTGGCAGTGACAGGTAGGGACAGTGTGCTGCCCGGATGCTCTGATTGTGTTTAAAACACAATCAGAGCGGCCGGGCAGCACACTGTCCCTGCCTGTCACTGCCGAACGGACCTGCACATAGTATGTAGCCGCCGGCAGCAAGCTCCGATCACCCCCCCCCTCCCTGGATCCGCCACTGATGTATACACACTACTGCGATATCGGCCTGAACAGTCGGTTTATAGGTGTTTGACCCGATATTCGGCTGAAAAACCTGTATTGTGTACCCAGCCTATGAAAACACTTGCACCTTCCAGTGGCACTTTTGTAGGAGAGTGCATTTCTAGAAGCAATTCACCAATGTAATAGAGACAGACAAAAGTGACACTCCCCGATGTCCCCTCACCCTAATGATTAATTTATGACATAAATGAGACTGAAATAAGCAATATTTTAGAAGTAAAACCTGGAATTAATGAAGGGTGTGGTCCTAAAGTTGAAGCCGATTGGATTTTATAGTTATATTTTCAGGCACTATTCCCCGATAATCCACAAAGCTGCAAATGTACATACAGACTGATTACCCGGCGCCTGTACAATATTTTTTACTAAGGCTTAGACATTGTCCTTGCATTGCCCCCTTAATAGCAGCAAAGTAACAGTCGCCATGTTAAATGATGTCCTTCAAAGTGCTGGGTTGTTGTGCTGCCGGCTTTTATAGTAAGCTTGCCGGAAATCTTCTCTGTAAGTATTTAACTTAGTCTATATTTTCTATGTGTCTATATTACAACTATCACCTTTTTCAGGGTGCTATCATTTTTATCTGTGTTTCTGTAATCACTATTACAACTACCACCGGCTTAGACTGGAAATCATAAGAGGGAAGAAGGAAGTCAACTGCCAAATACTGGGTCAGTTCACAGTACTGGAGGGAGGGGTTGTTGTGTGTTTTTTGGGGGCACAGTGCTTGTGTTGATGGGGCAATAGCAGGGCTTACTGTGCCACTGTCAATTGGGAATTTTGAGATACCAAATCAAACCAAATAATATTGCATAAAAAACAGGACAAGTACAGACTGCACTGACAAAGGAGGTGAGACAAAGAACAGAGAGGGCACTGCTCATTACAGAATATAGACTAGAGGGAGAGGGCAATGCTGAGACAATAGGAGCTAGAATGGACATGGGACTGAAGGTGGTAGAACAAGCAGATGGTGTTATATCAGGTGAGATAGGATAGGCCATAGTGAAGGATATTTTTAGAGAACTCTTGAAAAATTGAAGGTTGGGCAGAGTCTGGTCAGGTGGAGTCGGAATTTCCATAAGTGGAGAACAGCACGGGAGAAGTTTTGTAAGCAGGTGTGAGAGGTGGTTCCCAGAGAGGAAGAGAGGAATAGGTCAGAGGCAGAATGGTGAGTGCGAGAGGGAGTATATCTTGTGACAAAGTCAAAGATTTACGATGGGGAGGTGTTGGAAAGGGCCTTGAAGAATGGTTTGAATTGAATTATATAGAAAATGGGGAGCCAGTGTAGGGATTTGAAGAGTGGTGCAGCAGATGTGGAGTAGTAAGAGAAGAAGATCAGTCTTGCTCAGCATTTAGTATGGATTGTAGAGGTGAAAGACTGATGAGGGTGTTAGATCTAAAATTCTGACCCAAGTCTGCCTGTGGTGTCAAGTATATATGGAAGCGCTTCAATCAGCTGGAGAGAATTGACACAGACCAAGTTCTGTATACAAGGAATATTCTCTAGTTTATTGATGCAAAGATACAAGTTTTTATAGCCTACTGGATAAATGAATCCTACGTCATAAGCACACAATTGTTTATACCATTAGTTTATGAGAAGCGCTACTGATTAACTTTCTCACGTATTCTAGAGGTGTTTATTTTCTCCCCCTTCTAAGGACAGATGAGCCTATTATTTTTATCTCAAGGGGAGCTGGAGGTATGCTATGTCCAACATCAAGGGCACAGCTCCCATACTACGAGCTGAATATGAAGCTACTGATTGTATTCATATCCTGATACATTATTTTGGTGTTCTCTATGTCAGTCATAAGCTCACATCTTGTAAGACTACCAAATCAGCAGAAAAATGAATAATCTTTTTTAGCAAATAATATTTCTATGCAAGTTACAATAAATGACTGAACAAAGGCTTTATGAGGCCTTAACAAAAAATCATATTTAACAAGGGGAAAGCAAGGTAGTAGAAGGTTGTAGTAATCAAGGCTGGACATAAAGAGATAATGGATAAGGGTAAACTCTTGAGTGAGGGGAATATTCTGGCAATGCTTTGTAGCAGAAGGCACCAAGACAGCACAAGATACTGGATGTGTGGGGTGAAGCTGAAAGCAGAGTCAAGGATAACACCAAGGCAGTGGACTTAGGAAACGGGAGATTGTGAAATTGTCATCCGTCAGGGAGACTAGAGGAGAGGTAGTGACACTAGGAGGGAGACATTGATGAGCCCTGTTTTGGACATGTTTAGGTAGCGTTGGGACATCCAGTTGGAAGTAGCAGAGAGGCAATTGCAAACACATATAATATTGAAGAAGAGAGGTCAGGAGAGGAGAGGTAGATTTGTATGCCATCTACATAGAGCTGGTAGTGGGGGCTGAAGGAGCATATCAGTTCATCAAGAGAACAATTATAAAGAGGGAAAACCATGGGACCAAGATCAGAGCTTTGAGGAATCCTAACATATAGAGGGAGTGGAGGAGAAGATGTGTCAGTAGTACTGACACCGAAGGACAATTACAGAAAAGTAAGAGAAAACGACCTGTGTGATCAATGAGGTTAAAGTAATGAGAAGTGACCTTTTGACTTAGCCAATAGTAGATCATTGGTCACTTCAGGGGTTTCAGTTTCTCTGGTATAATCACTGTGGACAGACCTAGTATACTCAATATGGTGCCAATGTTTTAAAAATCAATATATTGGTGGCAAGGTTACATAACTATAATTGTGTGTATATATGTAAGTACGTATGTCAAGGAATATATGCCTATATTTCTATGTATTATATACATGTATGCAAAATTATATACAACTGTATATCTGTATGTTTGCATATTCTGACTATGTATGGCAACATGAATTTGCATTTCTATGGTTATACTAGTTTGGATGTGGGTACACATTGAGTCAAAATGATGCACATATTTTATTTTATTTTTTTAATTCTAATAAACTGTTTTAAAAAAGTAAACTAGTAAAATAAGTTAGCATATGTTGTAGTTACAAATTGCAGCTTCTAATGTAAAGTATATTTCTAAAACTTTGACGTCCATAAAAAATGGCAAACAATGTTCAAGAAAAAAAGAGGTAGTTGCTGCAGTTATGAAACTCACTAATGATAGATTCATAATAAAGAAATAAAATAACAGTGATTAGAGCGCAGGCTGCCTCCTTGATAGCCCCCTCCATATCACTATAAAGCAGGTATGTCAAACTCAAATGACTATCATCATCATCACCATTTATTTATATAGCACCACCAATTCCTCAGTGCTGAACAGAGAATATTTATTAACCTACCAGTATGTTTTTGGGGCGTGGGAGGAAAGCCATGCAAACATGAGAGTGGAACACACAAACTCCACACATAGGCAGAAGTACTAACCACTGAGCCACCGTACTGGCCTAATGAAAATTATGCCATATTGAGCTGGTAAAATTCATTGAGAGTCACATTAGTTTAATTTAAGGCCACACACTTCTGTTAGAAGAAATTCTGCACATTTTCGGTTAACAAACTTCGCAATACTGGTATATTTAATGACTAGGGATGAGCAGGCTCGGATTCTCACAATCCGAACACCCCGGATACGAGCCCGATCCGTGCACGGTTCGGGTATTCCCGCCGATCGCAAAACTGAAAACGAGGCTTAACGTTAGGATCGCGCCGTCGGATCTCGCGAGATCCGGATTCTTTATATTCCCCGCTTGCCGCCGCCATCTTCACTCGGACATTGATCAGGGAAGAGGGAGGGTGTGTTAGGTGTCCTCTGTCCTGCTCTTTCTCGTGGTGCTGTGCTGTGCTGTGTCCTGCTCAGTCCAGTGGTGCTGTGTCCTGTGCTCTGTCCTGCTGAGTTCAGTGGTGCTGTGTACTGTGCTCTGTCCTGCTGAGTTCAGTGGTGCTGTGTCCTGTGCTCTGTCCTGCTGAGTCCAGTGGTGCTGTGTCCTGTGCTCTGCCCTGCTGAGTCCAGTGGTGCTGTGTCCTGTGCTCTGACCTGCTGAGTCCAGTGGTGCTGTGTCCTGTGCTCTGTCCTGCTGAGTCCAGTGGTATTGTGTCCTGTGCTCTGTCCTGCTCAGTCCATTGGTGCTGTGTCCTGTTCTCTGTCCTGCTAAGTCCAGTGGTACTGCAATATAACTACGTTCACTGTTCCTGCAGTATATAAGTCCATTGGTACTGCAATATAACTACGTTCACTGTTCCTGCAGTATATAAGTCCATTGGTACTGCAATATAACTACGTTCACTGTTCCTGCAGTAAATAAGTCAAGTGGTACTGCAATATAACAACGTTCACTGTTCCTGCAGTATATAAGTCCATTGGTACTGCAATATAACTACGTTCACTGTTCCTGCAGTATATAAGTCCATTGGTACTGCAATAAAACTACGTTCACTGTTCCTGCAGTATATAAGTCCAGTGGTACTGCAATATAACTATGAGTGTGTGTGGTCTAGGGGTACGCTCTCTTGTGCTGCATATAATGGAGTACAAAATTTTTTGGAGGATAAAGTAGGGTGTCACTCACCGGACTGTGAGTGCTACTTCTCGTGTGTTTAGGAACCGTGGCCGTCCACCATCCTGAGGGTCTGCGCATGTGCAGCCCTCAATACCTCGTTGCCTGTTCTTGGAGTCTCATTCCCCATGAGCCTCTGAAGGTGTTCCTGTGTTTCCTCGTGTATTCAGCTCCTGCTGATTCCTGTTGTTCGTTTGTGGTTTCCAGACCACTTCATCTTCCCTGTGTTTCATCGTGACTGCACCAGCTGATTCCTATCCGCTGCCTCTGTGCTACTTCAGTTTGCAGTCCACTTCAACTCTCCTGTGTTTCATCGTGACTGCACCAGCTAAATCCTATCCGCTGCCTACGTGTATCTACAGTATCCTGCTCACTTCAACTCTCCCGTGTTTCATCGTGACTGCACCAGCTGATTCCTATCCGCTGCCTCCGTGTATCAACAGTATCCTGCTCACTTCAACTCTCCCGTGTTTCATCGTGACTGCACCAGCTGATTCCTATCCACTGCCTCCGTGTATCTACAGTATCCTGCTCACTTCAACTCTCCCGTGTTTCATCGTGACTGCACCAGCCGATTCCTATCCGCTGCCTCCGTGTATCTACAGTATCCTGCTCTCCTCAACTCTCCCGTGTTTCATCGTGACTGCCCCAGCTGATTCCTATCCGCTGCCTCCGTGTATCTGCAGTTCCCTGCTCATCGCTACCCTCCAGTACTCCTCGCGTCTGCCGCCAGCTGATCCGCTCTCCGTGCTTCTACAGTGTCTCCGCTTGTGTCAACTCGCCTGTCTGCATTGGATCAACGCCCCGCTGCTTTCATCTCGTCTAGATCATCTCTACTCTTCAGTGTTCTCCAGGTGTCCAGTTCTATATACTACTGCTTCCTGAGTATTTGTTTCTATCCCTGCTGGTTCACCTACCTGTGCGCTGCACCTACTAGATTACCGCTTCTATCCTCCTGGGACTTCGTATCCTGCCGGCCTCCCGCCGTCCAGGTATCTCTGCACTTCTGTCTGACAGCCTGCTCTCCTGAACCACGGTATGCATACTTCTCATTGACTGTGCTGGTGTATTGCATATCTGGCTGGACTGAGTTGTTCTCCTCTGGAGTACTATCCGCCGAGACTATTGCCATCATTTGACTGTGTTACCTTTTGCCGGGATAGTTCTTGTGACTTTGTATTATTGTGCAGTGCTGTTCAGTCATTACTATATTGTGCATATCATCGTGGGATCAAGTTCAGTGTGCCCGTGTATACTCTGCATTGTATTTCTCTCCCCATGCTCCTCCTCACATATATATTCAGTGGTACAACTTGCTAGAGGCAGACCACTGTTCCCTGTTTCCTGATTCACCTGTTTCCGTATCCTTTCACATAGCAGTGGTACAACTTGCTAACGCAGACCACTGACTTCCCGGATACCTCCACCCGGATTCCATTCCTTCACCTAGACAGCGGTACAACTTGCTAACGCAGACCGCTGACTCTCATCACCTCCTCGTTACTTCTGGACATTCCTCCTCACTATAGCAGTGGTACAACTTGCTATCCGCAGACCACTGACTACCCTCACGTTTCCCTTGTCCATTCAGTTCCTCGTGTACTATTATTACATATTACCAGTGCTGCTAGTCATAGACTTTCCACGAGCATTCTCTACCATCTGCTGTCTCCTGTTCCGTGATCACCCCGCTACCAGAGTACCATATTACCACCTATACTGCTCTGGTAAGTCCATCATCTGGTGATCCCTGGGTAAAGACTCCTAGTGCCCGTGACAGTAAGAACAGGCCATGACAGACCCAGATTCGGAACCTACAGCTAAAGAGATGCTGCGGCATCTGGTTACCCGTATTGAGCAACAGGAAGTTCGCCAACGGCATTTGCTGCGGTGTTACCAGGCATTAGCCTCCCAAAGAACATCTGTCCAAAATATCACAGCTACTGTTGATGCTCCTGTGCCTTCCTCCGTTTCCCCAGTGCCATCCCAGGTGTCTACGGCTTCTACGCTTCACCTGCCTACTCCGTCAAAGTATGATGGAAACCCCAAAACATGTAGGGGTTTTCTTACTCAATGCTCAGTTCATTTTGAGCTGCAACCTCAAAATTTTTCTACCCATCGTTCCAGAGTGGCCTATCTTATTTCATTGTTTTCTGGACAAGCTCTCGCATGGGCTTCCCCTCTGTGGGAAAGAAACGATCCATTATTACAGGATAATGCCAAATTTATTTCCACGTTCCGAAGTGTATTCGATGAACCAGGTCGTGTCATCTCCGCTGCATCCAGCATTCTCTGTTTATGTCAGGGTTCTCGTACAGTAGGACAGTACGTCATTCAATTTAGGATATTAGCCTCTGAGCTTCAGTGGAACACTGAGGCGTTAATTGCCGCCTTCTGGCAGGGGCTCTCCGATAAAATTAAAAACGCACTGACCTCACAAGAAGTACCCTCCTCTTTGGATGATTTAATTTCCCTTTGCCTTCGTGTAGATTTGAGGTCTCGTGAGAATGATTCCAAAAAAGTAACTTCCTTCAAAGCGCCTCTTCACTCGGTACCTCAATTTCACCCAGCTTCATCTCCAGTGATACCCATGGAGATAGGTTGCTCCAAATTAACTTCAAGGGAGAGGGACCGAAGAGTAAAAAATAGACTTTGTATCTATTGTGCTGATTCCACGCATATGCTCAATTCTTGTCCCAGGAGATGCCGGGCTCTAACCAATACTGGGAGATAAGGTTAGGGTTCCTGGAGTCCTCTCCTTGTTCTATGAAATTAAAAGTCTGTGCTTTTGATGTTTCAGTTTCCTTTGCTACCAAATCCTTTAAGTCCCAAGCACTTATTGATTCTGGAGCTGCGTGAAATTTTATTTCTGAATCCCTCGTGAATCAATGGTCCCTACCAGTGATTACTTTGAAGACACCTATTACTGTGACTGCTATCGATGGATCACGCATTGTCCATGGTCTCATCACGCAGAGTACGTCTCCAGTAACCCTTCAAATTGGTGTTTTACACCAAGAAGAAATTTCATTTCTAATTCTTCCTGTTACTACAAGTCCGATTGTATTAGGCCTTCCATGGCTTCAACGTCACTCTCCCCAGATTGATTGGCACACTTCTCAAGTTACGTTTTGGGGAGCTGAATGTCATCATCATTGTCTCTCTCAAGTTGTTCCATTCAAAATACAGCAGTCGTCTATTTCACCGGGTCCACCAGGTCTCCCTCCACAGGATCCTTCATCTACGGATCTGTGCGATAAGGTTCAGTCTGGACGCCTTCCTCCTCATCGGGCGTTCGTGACGTCCTCGGACGTTGAAGATGGATCTCAGGAGTCATCTTCAAAAAGTCAAGTGCTTTTGGTTTACGGTCACCATCCGGCTTTTCCAGAATTTCCTGCCCTCCCTCCCACCCAAGTTCCTGCTGTAGAGACTGTTTGCCAAGCCTTCAAAAATATTTGGTCTCAGGTCAAAACCTGTTTAAAGAAAACATCTGCCAAATAGAAGTCTTTTGCAGATAAGAAGAGGCGGGCAATTCCACCACTGAAAATTGGAGATCGTGTCTGGTTATCTACCAAAAATATCCGTTTGAAGGTTCCATCTATGAAATTCGCTCCTCGTTTTATTGGTCCGTATAGGAGCATTCAAGTGATCAATCCAGTTTGTTTCAAACTTCTACTTCCTAAGAATCTTCGGATTTCCAATGCCTTCCATGTGTCCTTGCTCAAACCTCTCATCATCAACCGTTTCTCGGTCCCTCCTTCAGCACCTCGGCCAGTTCAAATTCATCAGGAGGAGGACTTTGAGATTACTCATATATTGGATGCAAAAATTTTGCGAGGAGTTCTTCGTTTTCCTCGTTCATTGGAAGGGCTTTGGTCCTGAGGAGCGTTTTTGGATCAAAGCTGAAGACCTCAACGCTCCAGCTCTTCTTAAGAAGTTTTATTCCAAGTTTCCGGACAAACCCGGTTCCAGGTGTTCTGTGCCCACCTTTAAAAGGGGGGGTACTGTCACTCACCGGACTGTGAGTGCTACTTCTCGTGTGTTTAGGAACCGTGGCCGTCCACCATCCTGAGGGTCTGCGCATGTGCAGCCCTTTTCAACCTTCAGTTCATGTTCCTTTTAGTTAATTGGCTGATCAGGCAACACTCCCTATTTAAAGCACCTGAGGTCAATACCTCGTTGCCTGTTCTTGGAGTCTCATTCCCCATGAGCCTCTGAAGGTGTTCCTGTGTTTCCTCGTGTATTCAGCTCCTGCTGATTCCTGTTGTTCGTTTGTGGTTTCCAGACCACTTCATCTTCCCTGTGTTTCATCGTGACTGCACCAGCTGATTCCTATCCGCTGCCTCTGTGCTACTTCAGTTTGCAGTCCACTTCAACTCTCCTGTGTTTCATCGTGACTGCACCAGCTGATTCCTATCCGCTGCCTCTGTGCTACTTCAGTTTGCAGTCCACTTCAACTCTCCTGTGTTTCATCGTGACTGCACCAGCTGATTCCTATCCGCTGCCTCCGTGTATCTACAGTATCCTGCTCACTTCAACTCTCCCGTGTTTCATCGTGACTGCACCAGCTGATTCCTATCCGCTGCCTCCGTGTATCTACAGTATCCTGCTCACTTCAACTCTCCCGTGTTTCATCGTGACTGCACCAGCTGATTCCTTTCCGCTGCCTCCGTGTATCTACAGTATCCTGCTCACTTCAACTCTCCCGTGTTTCATCGTGACTGCACCAGCTGATTCCTATCCGCTGCCTCCGTGTATCTGAAGTATCCTGCTCACTTCAACTCTCCCGTGTGTCATCGTGACTGCACCAGCCGATTCCTATCCGCTGCCTCCGTGTATCTACAGTATCCTGCTCACCTCAACTCTCCCGTGTTTCATCGTGACTGCCCCAGCTGATTCCTATCCGCTGCCTCCGTGTATCTGCAGTTCCCTGCTCATCGCTACCCTCCAGTACTCCTCGCGTCTGCAGCCAGCTGATCCGCTCTCCGTGCTTCTACAGTGTCTCCGCTTGTGTCAACTCGCCTGTCTGCATTGGATCAACGCCCCGCTGCTTTCATCTCATCTAGATCATCTCTACTCTTCAGTGTTCTCCAGGTGTCCAGTTCTATATACTACTGCTTCCTGAGTATTTGTTTCTATCCCTGCTGGTTCACCTACCTGTGCGCTGCACCTACTAGATTACCGCTTCTATCCTCCTGGGACTTCGTATCCTGCCGGCCTCCCGCCGTCCAGGTATCTCTGCACTTCTGTCTGACAGCCTGCTCTCCTGAACCACGGTATGCATACTTCTCATTGACTGTGCTGGTGTATTGCATATCTGGCTGGACTGAGTTGTTCTCCTCTGGAGTACTATCCGCCGAGACTATTGCCATCATTTGACTGTGTTACCTTTTGCCGGGATAGTTCTTGTGACTTTGTATTATTGTGCAGTGCTGTTCAGTCATTACTATATTGTGCATATCATCGTGGGATCAAGTTCAGTGTGCCCGTGTATACTCTGCATTGCATTTCTCTCCCCATGCTCCTCCTCACATATATATTCAGTGGTACAACTTGCTAGAGGCAGACCACTGTTCCCTGTTTCCTGAGTCACTTGTTTCCGTATCCTTTCACATAGCAGTGGTACAACTTGCTAACGCAGACCACTGACTTCCCGGATACCTCCACCCGGATTCCATTCCTTCACCTAGACAGCGGTACAACTTGCTAACGCAGACCGCTGACTCTCATCACCTCCTCGTTACTTCTGGACATTCCTCCTCACTATAGCAGTGGTGCAACTTGCTATCCGCAGACTACTGACTACCCTCACGTTTCCTTTGTCCATTCAGTTCCTCGTGTACTATTATTACATATTACCAGTGCTGCTAGTCATAGACTTTCCACGAGCATTCTCTACCATCTGCTGTCTCCTGTTCCGTGATCACCCCCCTACCAGAGTACCATATTACCACCTATACTGCTCTGGTAAGTCCATCATCTGGTGATCCCTGGGTAAAGACTCCTAGTGCCCGTGACATAGGGAAAGATCAAGAACCACTTCCTCCTAATGCTGAAGCTGCTGCCACCAGTCATGACATAGACGATGAAATGCCATCAACGTCGTCTGCCAAGGCCGATGCCCAATTTCATAGTAGAGGGCATGTAAAATCCAAAAAGCCAAAGGTCACTAAAATGATCAAAAAAAAATAAATTGAAATCATCTGAGGAGAAACGTAAACTTGCCAATATGCCATTTACGACACGGAGTGGCAAGGAACGGCGTAGGCCCTGGCTCGTGTTCATGACTAGTGGTTCAGCTTCACCCAAGGATCTAAGCCCTCCTCCTTTCCCCCCCCTCTAGAAAATTAAAGAGAGTTAAGCTGTCATCAACAACACAGCAAATAACTCTGCCTTCTAAAGAGATGTCATCACAAATCCCCAAGGCGAGTCCAAGGGTGTTGGTGGTTGCGAAGCCTGACCTTCCCATCACTGTACGGGAAGAGGTGGCTCCTTCCACCATTTTCAGCATGCCCTCTGCACATGCTGGAAGGATCACCCACAGTGCAGTTACAGATTTGGATAATGAAGGTGTCAATGTTGTACACCGGGAGGAGGATATTGATGTAGCTGGCGCTGAGGAGGAACTTGACGAGGAGGATGCTGATGTGGTTATCTTAAATGAGGCACCGGGGGGGAAAAAGTTGTTGTCCATGGGATGAAAAAGCCCATCGTCATGCCTGGTCAGAAGACCAAAAAATGCACCTCTTCGGTCTGGAATTATTTCTATCCCAATCCGGACAACAATTGTATTGCCATATGTAGTTTATGTAAAGCTGCAATAAGCAGGGGTAAGGATCTTGGCCACCTAGGGACATCCTCCCTCCTCCTCAATTTCCTCCACAATCTCGATCAAAGATAGTCCTACAGGCCATGTCACCGGCATGACTGAGTCCTCTTCAATCCGGGATTCTTCCGGAGGATCCTGCAGCGGTATGCCTACTACTGCCACTGCTGCTGTTGCTGCTGGGAGTCGGTCATCTTCCCAGAGGGGAAGTCGTAAGACCGCTACGTCTTTCACTAAACAATTGACCGTACAACAGTCGTTTGCCATGAGCACGAAGTACGACAGCAGTCATCCTATAGCAAAGCGGATAACTGCATCCTTGACAGCTATGTTGGTGTTAGACGTGCGTACGGTTTCCGCCATCAGTGGAGTGGGATTTAGATGGTTGATGGAGGTATTGTGTCCCCGGTAGCAAATCCCGTCTAGATTCCACTTCACTAGGCAGGCGATACCCGGGATGTACTGAGAAGTACGAAAAAGTGTCCTCAGTGCTCTGAAAAATGCGGTTGTACCCACTGTCCACTTAACCACGGACATGTGGACAAGTGGTTCAGGGCAAACTAAGGACTATATGACTGTGACAGCCCACTGGGTAGATGCGTTGCCTTCTGCAGCAACAGCAGCAGCTGCATCAGTAGCAGCATCTCCGAAACGCCTGCTCGTTCCAAGGCAGGCAACGTTGTGTATCACCGGTTTCAGTAAGAGGCACAACGCTGACAACCTCTTAGAGAAACTGAGGGAAATCATTTCGCAGTGGCTAACCCCACTTACACTCTCCTGGGTATTTGTGGTGCTAGACAACGCCAGTAACATTGTGTGGGCATTACATACGGGCAATTTCCCGCACGTGCCATGTTTTGCCCACACAATAAATTTGGTGGTGCAGCATTACCTGAAAAGTGACAGGGGTGTGCAGGATATGCTTGCGGTGGCCCGCAAAATTGCTGGACACTTTTGGCATTCTGCCACTGCCTACCGCAGACTCGAGCAACATCAGAAAAGCCTGAACCTGCCCTGCCATCACCTCATACAAGAGGTTGTGATGCGCTGGAACTCCACCCTCTATATGCTGCAGAGGATGGAGGAGCAGCAAAAGGCCATTCAAGCCTACACAGCCACCTACAACATAGGCAAAGGAGTGGGGATGCGCCTGAGTCAAGCGCAGTGGAGACTGATTTCCGTGTTGTGCAAGGTTCTCCAGCTGTTTGAACTTGCCACACGAAAAGTCAGTTCCGACACTGCCAGCTTGAGTCAGGTGTTTCCCCTGATCAGGCTGTTGCAGAAGCAGCTGGAGAAAGTGAGGGAGGAGCTGGTAAATCATTGTGGTTCCACAAAGCATGTAGCTCTTGTGGATGAAGCCCTTCGTACGCTTTGCCAGGATCCGAGGGTGGTCAGTCTTTTAAAGTCAGAGGAATACATTCTGGCCACCGTGCTCGATCCTCGGTTTAGAGCGTTCGTTGTGTCTCTGTTTCCGGCGGACACAAGTCTACAGCGGTGCAAAGACCTGCTGGTCAGGAGATTGTCATCTGAAGAGGACCGTGACATGGCAACAGCTCCTCCTTCATTTCTTCCACACCTGTGGCTGCGAGGAAACAGCTGAGATTTCATAAACGACCCGCTGGCGGGGATGCAGAGAACATCTGGTCCGGACTGAAGGACCTGCCAACCATTGCTGACATGTCTACTGTCGCTGCATTGGATGCTGTCACCATTGAAAAAATGGTGGAGGATTACTTTGCTGACACCATCCAAGTAGACATGTCAGACAGTCCTTACTTTTACTGGCAGCAAAAAAAAGGCAGTTTGGAAGCCCCTGTACAAACTGGCTCTATTTTACCTGAGTTGTCCCCCCTCCAGTGTGTACTCCGAAAGAGTTTTTAGTGCAGCGGTGAACCTGGTCAGTGAGCGGCGAAGGAGGTTGCTTCCGCAAAATGTTGAGAAGATGATGTTCATAAAAATGAATTATCAATTCTTTAATCAAGACCAGCAATGGCCTCCAGAGACTGTGGAGTCCAGCGGGGACGAATTGATAATGTGTGAGGATGAGGAAGTACACACTGAAGGGGGCGAGGAATCAGAGGATGAAGATCAGGACGACATCTTGCCTCAGTAGAGCCAGTTTACGTTGTACAGGAAGAGATGAATAGCTTGTTTTGTGTGGGGGCCCAAACAAACCAATCATTTCAGCCACAGTAGTTTGGTAGGCCCTGTCGCTGAAATGATTGGTTTGTTAAAATGTGCATGTCCTTTTTCCGCAACATAAGGGTGGGTGAGAGGGCCCAAGGACAATTCCATCTTGCACCTCTTTTTTTTCTTTGCCAGCTCGTTTTGTGGGGGTCCAAATGAACCAATCATTTCAGCCACAGTTTTGTAGGCCCTGACGCTGAAATTATTGGTTTGTTAAAGTGTGCATGTCCTATTTTACCAACATAAGGGTGGGTGGGAGGGCCCAAGGACAATTCCATCTTGTACCTCTTTTTTGGCATTATGTGCTCTTTGGGGCCTAGTTTTTCAAACTGCCATCCTGTCTGCCACTGCATTGCCACTCCTAGATGGGCCACGTGTTTGTGCCGCCCACTTGTGTCGCTTAGCTTAGACATCCAGCTACCTCTGTGCAACCTTTTGGCCTAAAAACAATATTGTGAGGTGTGAGGTGTTCAGAATAGACTGGAAATGAGTGAAAACGAATGTTATTGAGGTTAATAATAGCGTAGGAGTGAAAACAAACCAAAAAACAGGATTTTAGTAGTTTTTATGCTTTTTTTAAAAAAAATCAGAACCCAAAACCCAAAACCTTGAGGGGGGTGTTTTGGCAAAATTCATTAGAACCCAAAACTTTAAGGTAATCAGAACCCAAAACCCAAAACACCAAAAGTGGCCGGTGCACATCCCTATTAATGACTACATTTTTTTATTGCAATTTTAAATAAAACTACCGGAAAATATTGCCAGAACTACCAGTCTAAATGAAAAGAATATAATGAAGCATATACGTAACTTCGCATAGAACAGTTTAAAAGAATAGAGCCACATTTAATGTAAATTCTTAAAATTTGTTCAGGGCACAAAAAATTAATCAAAGGACCACATGTGACTCCCATGATCCCAGTTTGACATGTTTGCAGTAAACAGAGATATGGGGCCTGATTCATTAAGGAAAGTTAAGTAAAAAAAAATTGAGTAAGTAGTCTCCTGGACAAAACCATGTTACAATGCAAGGGGTGCAAATTAGTTTTCTATTTTGCACATAAGTTAAATACTGTCTGCTTTTTCATGTAGCACACAAATATCAACTTTAAATTTCAGTGTACAAGTAAGCTATCAAGTATTTATGTGCTACATGAAAAAACTGACAGTATTTAACTTATGTGCAAAATAGAGAACTAATTTGCACCCCTTGCATTGTAACATGGTTTTGTCCAGGAGACTACTTACTCAATTTTTTTACTTAACTTTCCTTAATGAATCAGGCCCATGGTGTTTATGGGAAATGTACTTTTAAGATGAATATTCCTTTAAGGCACAACAATACCCTAGTTAACTAGTGCATTTAACCCCAACCTTCCTGGGAAGAGATTTTACAGAGGGAGGCAGTGGTTGAAGTGGGCTGGTATATGGTCCTATGCCATACTGCCACTTCTCCTATTGATTTGATTGTAAAACTATCAAATCAATCATTGTAAATCAGGTAAATCATTGGTCATTACTTGATTAATCTAAATAGTTATATCTGTCCGTATTAGACCTTATTTTAAAGGCCAGAGAGCTTCTAGGAATAGGGACAAAGAGTAAGTTTTTGCAGGCAAATAAGGGCTGGAAAAAATACATTGTAGTCGCAGCTGAACTAAGTTCGAAGCTAATAGTGGTGTAGCAGAGATCAATGCCAGCTAGAGCAAGCAGACCCCTCCCCCTCTAGTACTAAAGCTTGTGTGCAAATGGACAAGTTGAATAGCCATCATATCCGGCCTCCAGAGACCCTTCTCTGCTGGCAATATATGCAGCAATCCCCACAACACATCTAGCACCCTGAGCACATGCTCATCCAACTCTGCCCACAATACGCCCTTCAAAGTTACTGCTAACCTTTTAGAGGCTATCTCTCTTGGTTTCAGTTTCCCCAAATGTGGTACGGTCTATGTCCTGCGACCTGCTGACTGACTATATTAAAGCAATTGATCTCTGCTTTCAGGACATGGTGTTTGTGGTACCTATTTAAAAAACAAGTAAGGCTTAATTATGTGTAATTATTATTACCATTATTATTATTATTACTTATTTGTATGGCGCCACAGATTCCATAGCGAAGTTGTACAAATATGACAGACATGAAAACAGTAGATATAACAACATAAGTACAGAGCATAATAATAAATGTATGGCTGCAATTAACAGAACAAGTTGTATGGCATACATATAGAAAGACACAGACTGGATAGACATGCGACATAGGGTAGAGGACACTGCCCGTGAGAGCTTACATTCTAGAGGAAAGTGGTTAGTGAGAGACGGTAGGAGCTAATATTAGTGGTCCAGGTGGGTAGCAGAGGAGGCTAAACATTGGATCTGGAGGGAGGGTGGATTGAAGAGGTGATAGGGTAGGTAAGGCTATCGATCAGGGAGGATGGGGAAGAAGGTGAACACTGGAAGAGAGGTAGGATAAATGGAACAATGTGGAGAGACATGGAAAGCAGTCATTGTAGTGTGGTCAGAGGTACTTTGTAGTAAAGATGAATAATATAGTAATACAGATCAACAGATTGGACATACTGAGACATGAAATGAGAGACAAGGTTTGCAAGTTTTTCATTAAATCGGCAGTGATCATATCCATGCTAGCAGATCAGTAGGGAGTGTCTAGGTAGTGTACAAGCAGGACTCACTGGGGAATGTGGTTTTTTCCTCCTATAGCAGTGATATCCAGTAGGTGTTCTTCACCTTTTGCCTCCTGTTTAAGTTTGGCATAACTCTGAATTATGTTATATAAATCTTAGTATACTTGTAATAAAACACAATTTGAACTAAACACACTAGCTAAGCAGCCAGCTACTACATACTGATTATGTATGGGTAAAAACACATATGATCGTGACTTCAATCAACCCACAATAACTTCCCACAACAAAGGCTAGGAATAAAACTCTTAAACAAACAAATAGTGAAAGCACAGCATACCAGATATTAAGGGGAAAAAACACTTTCTTAATTTAATTCTGGTGCAGGCAGGGAGCGGTTAATTACCATGGTTTGGAATCTGTCTATGGAGTTTGAATTGATATGGGTAAGTTTTTCCATAATCATAATTATGCAGCACGGTGGCTTAGCACTTCTGCTTTACAGCACTGGGGTCATGAATTCAATTCCCGACCATGGCCTTATCTGTGAGGAGATTGTATGTTCTCCCTGTGTTTCCGTGAGTTTCCTCCGGGTGCTCTGGTTTCCTCCCACACTCCAAAAACATACTGGTAGGTTAATTGGCTACTAACAAATTGACCCTAGTCTGTGTGCCTGTCTCTGTTCTGTCTGTCTGTGTGTGTGTTGTTAATAGCATCTAGTTGCTATCCAATAACGATTGTCCACTTCCAGTGATGTGGCTCCAAAGCACAATTCTATTTATTAGCCAAAAGTAGCAGAGTAACAAGTGAGAATAAAATAAGTACAGCCATTACGTTTAGCAGGCGCTCTGAATCCAGTGTACAGTCATTCAGGTCTGCAGGCTGTGGTCAAGTAGGCTGAACACTGGTCCCAGAGCTCCTGCTTATATACAGTTAGTGATACATTGAAAACAATACTGGTGATGTGGCTTGCTTCCATAGGTTCAGGCTTCAGGAGGGTCCAGTGTAATGCAGGTCATTGGCCAGTTCAAACGATAATATCCAAGGATGGGGGTCAGCTCTCCTGGAGATGCATTCCAATCTTCCCGCCAAGAACTGGTTTAAACTGGTCTATTTGCACTACACAGACAATATCATTCTAATCATTTATTTCCTACCATCTATAACTACCATACGCAAGGTGCGATCCGTTTGGCGATTGGGGATTAGAATGATACCAGACATGATATGTTTCCTGTGACCTGAACCTTGGATCTCACTAATGTGTATATAGCTTTATAATATCAACCATAAATATTGCTACATTTCGACATAAATAACTATGTGTTGCAACTACATTTAATATGTGCTAATTACAAGTGTATGTGTGCGTGTAAATGCGTATAAGTGTTTGCCACATGTTGCGGTTAGTTACGCTCCTCCACGTCGTAGCGTGCTATTCGCATAACTTCAGACAAAGACAATCAAGTTGATAGATATTCATTGAAAATGACTATATCCAATTATCTGACTTCGACAGTGTGTGTGTGTGTGTGTTAGGGAATTTAGACTATAAGCCCCAATGGGGCAGGGACTGATGTCAGTGAGTTCTCTGTATAGCGCTGCGGAAATAGTGGCGCTATATAAATAAATGATAATAATATTATTATTATTTTATTAGATATATTGAGCTGCTACTCTGCTAATGAGGAGGGCTGATTCTTGCTTCCAGTAAGTTGAAGTCATCTCTCTCGCCACATTTCACATGTGTGTAATCAGTGCATTGAACCATAAGCTCTGTGGTTCACAGGACACAGGACAGTATGTACTGGGCAAAGGACTGTGGTAAGCATGAGGATGTTATGCTGGACACTGGCATAAATAATGTAGGTATGAGACATTGAGCATGAGGTTTTCATAACTGAGCACAAGGCTGTGTAATTTGAGCATGGGGTTGAGATAGCATAAAGTTTTTATAATAGATGCTCAGGCTCGGTTCCCCGAGAACCAAACACACCCGAACTTAGCAGATCAAAGTACTGAGCCGAGCCGACTCGGTACTTTTGCGTGCCCTCGGAATTGAAAACGAGGCAAAACGTCAATGTTACTTTGTCAGATCTCGCGAGTTTTGGATTCTATAAGTACCACCCCTCACGGTGATTCAGCGCCATTTCACAGAGGGACAAAGAAGAGGTAGCTGTACAATTTGACTGCAAATTCAGAAGACCAAGCCTGCCAGCCCTATTATTTGTATTTCAGCAATGACAATTAGCAATGGAGCAATGGAGCTCTCCTCTTTGTGTGTTACCTATATAACACAGTACAATGTGACTGCAGATTTACACCAAGACTGCCAGCCCTATTATTTGTATTTCAGCAATGACAATTAGCAATGGAGCTCTCCTCTTTGTGTGTTACCTATATAACACAGTACAATGTGACTGCAGATTCACACCAAGACTGCCTGCCCTATTGTTTGTATTTCAGCAATGACAATTAGCAATGGAGCTCTCCACTTTGTGTGTTACCTATACAACACAGTACATTATGTGACTGCAGATTTAGAAGACCAAGCCTGTCAGACCTATTAATTCTATTTCAGCAATGACAATTAGCAATGGAGCTCTACTGAATGTCACTGGAGACTTTGAAGAGCACTGCTACCCCTCCTCTTTCTTTTCTACATATGACGCTGCCCAATTGCTCTAGAGACTGCCAAGAACTATTGTAAGGTCAGTCGTGACCAAGCAAGACCTTGTCATTTGGACTCCAAAAGTGGTGTTCATATACTTTTACGTGTAAAAGCCGAGCTGGAAGAAAACAGTAAGGCATTAGAGGAAAATGTATGTTCAGATTCAGAAATGACACAAATCCCTCAGGAGAGTCTATCCACGAATGTTATGTGTACTCCTGACCATTCTGCTAGTGTACCCATAAAGAAGGCCCCTTTCAGCATTTCTGCAGATGTGTGCATGAACAGCCCAAGTGTAGCTGATGATACACATGGTGAGGATGCCACTGAGGGGGATATTTGTGTAACCGACGAAGGTGCTAATGAGTATGATGATGAGGATGATGTTATTTGTGTAAGTCCTGCGCCGGTGGAAGCAGTTCTTGCACATGATAAGAAGAAGGCCATTGTCATGCCTGGACATAAGACCAAAAAATCCACTTCCTATGTGTGGAATTATTTTTACCCAAATCCTGACAACAGTTGTCTAGCCATTTGTAGCGTATGTAAAGCCACAGTCAGTCGAGGTAGGGACCTTAACCATCTAGAAACCTCATCCATGTTACGCCATTTGAAGTGAGATCATGAAAAGCTGTTGGGAAAATTGGAAACTTATGCTAAAAAAATAACAACAGGCAGTCCATCATCAGCTAGGTCCCTTCTGTCAGCTATATCCCGACACCTACAATCTACACCCACAACACCATCCTCAATAGCGATCGGAGTTAGTTCTGCATCCAAGTTGCAAAAGCTAGATGACTCCTCCACTATCCTGGATTCCTCAGAAGAATTCTTGTGCGTTAGTCTCACTGCTGCTGCTGGGGGTGAATTTTCATTCCAGAAGCAGACCAAGAAGAAGACTACGAGTGGTTTACAGTAAATGACTGTTAAACAATCCTTTGCAAGAGGAAGCATGTATGAAAGCTGTCACCCAGTCGCAAAGCGAATCACAGACGCCATGACGACTATGCTAATATAAGATCTGCGTCCCATATCCACTATTAATGCAGCTGGTTTTAGACAGTTACTTGAGGTCTTGTGTCCCCATTACCAAATTCCATCACAACACCATTTCACTAGAAAAGTTATTCCTCACCTCTATCAGAAGGTTTGTAAAAATATAATTATTGGGCTACAAAATGCGATTCTACCCACTGTACACTTAACCACAGATATGGGGACAAGCGGAACTGGGTAAACTATTATTATTATTATTATTATCATTTATTTGTTAGGCGCCACAAGGTTTCCGCAGCGCCGCACATAGTACAAACAGTAGACTATACAGGGTATAACAGTACAGAACAATAAACAAAAAGTACCAATACTTCAGAAACTCCAGGCAGGCAGATGCAATAGACACGGAGCAGAAGAACGGGTAAGGAGACAGGAGGGAAGAGGGCCCTGCTCATTCGAGCTTACATCCTAAGGGAGGGTTGACAGACCAGGCACAAGAGGAGCCAGTTGAGGCAATGGGAGAGAGGGGAGAATGAGCGGAGGAGATAGGGGTTAAGTGGACGGGTGGTAGGCTTTGAGAAGGAAGTGAGTTTTGAGTGCACGTTTGAAGGAGCACAGAGTGGGAGAGAGGCGGATGGAGCGAGGGAGGTCATTCCAGTGAAGGGAGGCTGCACGGGAAAAGTCCTGGATTCTGGAATGGGAAGAGGTGATCAGAGTGGAGGAGAGGCGACGGTCATTGGCCGAGCGCAGGGAGCGGGCGGGAGTGTGAATGGAGAGGAGGTTGGAGATATAAGGGGCAGTAGAGTGGGAGAGAGCCTTGTAAGTGGTGGTGAGGAGTTTGAAAAGAATTCTGTAGGGGAAGGGGAGCCAGTGAAGGGCAAGGCAGAGAGGGGAGGCAGAGGAGGAGCGGCGTGAGAGGTAGATGAGTCTTGCGGCCGCGTTGAGTATAGAGCGGAGGGGGGAGAGACGAGAGTGGGGGAGGCCGGTGAGGAGGAGGTTGCAGTAATCCAGGCGGTAGATGATGAGTGCGTGTATGATAGTTTTGGTGGCCTCCTGAGAGAGAAAGGGACGGATGCGTGCGATGTTGCGTAGTTGGAAGCGACAGGCTTGGGCAAGGGAATGAATGTGGGGGGCAAAAGAGAGAGAGGAGTCAAGGGTGACACCCAAGCAGCGGAGTTGGGTGACAGAGGAGATGGTAGTGTTGTTAACGACAATGGAGAGGTCATGGTGGGATGGGTGGTTGGGAGGAGGAAAGACAATGAGTTCAGTTTTGGAAATGTTGATTTTGAGAAAGCGCTCCGACATCCAGGAGGAGATGGCGGAGAGCCAGTCAGATACCTGAGCGAGGAGGGTGGGGGAAAGATCAGGTGAAGAGATGTAGAGTTGAATGTCGTCAGCATAAAGGTGATACTGAAGGCCAAAGGAGGAGATGAGAGCACCAAGGGAGGAAGTATAGAGGGAAAAGAGTAGAGGGCCAAGAACGGAGCCCTGTGGGACTCCTACTGCGAGAGGGTAGGGGGAGGAGGAAGAACCAGACGTGGATACAGAGAAGGAGCGGTTAGCGAGGTAAGAGGTGAACCAGGCGTGGACAGAACCAGAGAGGCCGAGAGAGAGAAGAGTTTGCAGCAGGAGGGGGTGGTCCACGGTGTCGAAGGCTGCGGAGAGGTCAAGGAGGATGAGTAGGGAAAAGTGACCCTTGGATTTGGCCGATAGGAGATCATTAGTAACCTTGGCCAGGGCCGTTTCGGTAGAGTGGAGGGGGCGGTAGCCAGATTGGAGAGGGTCAAGGAGGGAATTGTCCGAGAGGTGCCTGGTTAGGCGGCTACAGACAATCCGCTCAAGTAATTTAGAGGCATAGGGGAGAAGAGAGATAGGGCGATAATTGGCAAGAGATGTGGGGTCGAGATTGGGTTTCTTGGGGATAGGAGAGATGAGAGCGTGTTTAAATGAGAGGGGTACTACCCCAGAGGAGAGTGATAGGTTGAAAAGGTGTGCGAGGTAGAAGCAGGCAGTGGGAGAAAGAGAGCGAAGGAGGTGAGAGGGGATGGGATCGAGAGGGCAGGTAGAGGGTGAAGAGGACTGAATGAGAGAGTGAACTTCTTCACCTGTTGTAGGGCAGAAGGAGCACCAGAGTTGGGTGTTAATGGGAGGTGAAGCAAAGAGGGAGGCGGGAGAAGGGGAAGAGCAGATATTCAGTCTGATGGCCTCAATTTTGGAAGAGAAAAAGGTGGCAAAGTCAGAAGCGGAGAGGGAAGACGGGACAGAAGGGGGTGGGGGGGAGAGTAGGGAGCTGAAGGTGGCAAAGAGGCGGCGGGGATTGGAGGACTGAGAAGAAATGAGGGACTTAAAGAAGGATTGTTTGGCAAGGGAGAGGGCGGAACAGAAAGAAGAGAGGATGAATTTAAAGTGAAGGAAGTCGGCCAGGGAACGAGATTTCCTCCAGAGGCGTTCAGCAGTGCGAGAGCACTTTTGAAGGAAGCGGGTGAGTTTTGAGTGCCAGGGCTGGGGAAGGATGTGGCGTCTGCTGACGGTAGAGGCCGGGGTGACAGCGTCCAGGGCAGTAGTGAGGGAGAGATTGTAGAGAGAGGATGCCTGGTCAGGACAGACCAGGGAGGTAAGGGGTGATAGGAAACTAAAGATTATATGACTGTGACAGCTCACTGGGTTGGTGATTCACCTTCACCAGCAGGAGCAGCAGCAGCATGTACACAAGTACATCACATTTGTCAGAGGCAGGCTACTCTGTGTATCACCGGCTTCACTAAGAGGCATATTATTATTATTATTATTATTAATATTATTATTATTATTATTATTATCGTAGATTTGTAAGGCACCACGGTGCTCCACAGCGCAGTACAGTAGGGAAGACAAGGACATACATAAAACAAGGCATATGTAAAACAAGCACAGACAAGGCAGACAAAATGAATGGAGACATGAAAGCAAAGGGTATGGAGGACCCTGCTCATTAGAGAGCTTACATTCTAGAGGGAAGAGGGCACAGCTGAAACAAGAGGAGCGATTGTGGCTCAGAGTGGAGATTGGGATAGTTGTGAGGGTGCATTAGTGTGAATAGTGTTATCAAGGATAAGGGAAAGAGATGGGTTTTCAAAGAGCATCTAAAGATTTGAAGGCTGTGGGAAAGTCTGATTGAGCGTGGAAGGGAATTGCATAAGTGGGGAACAGCACGGGAGAAGTCTTGAAGGCGGGAGTGAGAGGTGGTTATCAGAGACAAGACAAGGCACAGGTCAGAGGTAATAGCGCTGATAACCTGTTTGAAAAAGTAAGGGATGTCATTGCAACATGGCTTATCCTGCTTGGACTTTCCTCAGGATATGTGATTTCTGCTAACGCCACCAATATTGTTAGAGCGAGGGGAATTCCATCACATTTCCTGTTTTGCTCACACAATCAACTTGGTGGTACAGAACTTTTTAAAAAATGACAATCACATGCAGGAGATGCTGTTTGTATCCCAAAATATTTAGGGTCATTTTCGGGATTGTGCAACAGCATGTAGGAGAATGCAGCAGCTGCAAGAAAAATAGAATTTGAGGGGGAATGTACTTTAGTCCAGCGAAGTAGTTAGCTGTGAAGAGAGTGCAGACACTGTTAGCTTGAGTCAAGTGATTGCCCTAATTAGACTTTTTGAGAAGCAACTAGAGAAATTGAAGGAGGAAATGAAACAAAGCAAATCCACTAACTACCATATATACTCGAGTATAAGCCGAGTTTTTCAGCACATTTTTTGTGTTGAAAAAGCCCCCCCTCGGCTAATACTCGAGTGATGCTCCAGGACCACACTTTTTTACTCTATATCCTCGAGTTTCACATACCGCGCATACGCGGCCAGCAGCGCTCATCGGAAACAGGCAGCAGGGAGGTCACACAACGCCCGGCGTCCAACCACGCAGCCTGACTGGAACACCAGCGCCCGCCTGACCACATCATCAGCAGTCGTCCACGGGCAGACCAGTTCACACCGCACACAGCCTCTACAGGACCCTTCACAGCATCCAAGGCATCCTGCATGATGGTAGCTTAAGTGCATTTACTACCATCTAAAGGTAATAGCACAATATAATATCGCCACACCTGCAAGACTGGAAGTCACTACCTTTTGAACGTTATTCCTTTTTGAACACTATTCCACTGGGCACCTATAACGCCTACATTGCAGACACAACTACTGCAGATCCATCTGTTTATCAGCACATCCAATTACTATTTCAGTAGCAGTATTACTTGTTTGTTTTCACACACTGTTTTACTGTATAGCACTGCATTTATCCAGTGTATTATCCATTTCCTTGCCCATCACCTTAACCCCCAATCCCGCTGCTTCTAATGAATGTGCTTCCACTGTAGTGGAAGCATGGGGTCTCAGCTGAACGTATAAAATTAAAGTAAAGTAAAAAAAATTACCAGTAGCCGCTGCATTTCCCACCGTTGTCTTATACTCGAGTCAATAAGTTTTCCCAGTTTTTCGTGGTAAAATTAGGTGCCTCGGCTTATATTCGGGTCGACTTATACTCGAGTATATACGGTATATTGTAATTGTAGATTAAGTACTTAATTTGCTTCACCAGGATCCAAGAGTTATTAACATCATGAAATCGAATCACTACATTTTGCCAACTGTGCTAAATCCTAGGTTTAAGAGCTATGTCTTTATTTCCCACTGTCCCAGGTCACAAGAGATGCAATGAGCTCCTGGTCAGCAGGCTGACAGCTCAAATGGTACATGACTCAACGTTTCCTCCTTCAGTTTCTTTGCCAACTGCTTCTAGGAAAAAACTAAGCTTTCCTAAGACACCTAGTGGTGATGCAGATGAGTCAGCACAACATTTTGACATTTGGGCTGGTCTAAAAGAATTGCCCAAAAACCGTGACAGCTCTGCCATAAAATGAACTACAAATTCCATGAGGAAGACCATTTGATTACATCAAAGTATACCGACTTCTGTGATGGTGGATTCCAGCGGGGATTAATTAGTATTGTTTGAGGAAGATGCACACAATGATGAGGGTGAATATGATGACACTGTAGATTGCAGATGCTGAAATCTAGCTAAGAGAAGGGAGCTACCTGATGCTGGTATGCTTGGTAATATTTTGGGTAGAATGGTATCTTGGCAATTTTATGTTTTTCTACAGTAAGCTTTCACCTTTATTAGAGATGCGTTTTTTTCTTTAAAAGGGTACAAGCTTTTTATTTACATTTTTGTTTCCCTGACTTAAAACCACTATGCACTTGAACATATGCTTTAGCACATGAGGTAGAGGGATCAGCATCATCATGACTGAGACTAGAGAGTGACAACAACAATGTCACCCCTCCTGTTTCTGAATGAGCTATGGCACAGTAGAATGTCACTGGAGACTTTTAAGAACACTGACAGCCCTATTATTACAATTTCTGTTTCAGCACTGAACCCTGTCACCTCTCCTGTTTCTGAGTGGGCTATGGTACAATAAAATGTAAATGCAGATTTAGACCAAGCCAGCCAGCCCTATAATTTATATTTCAGCAATGAAAATTAGCAATTTTGCAATGGAGCTCTCATCTCTGTATGCAACCTATATAACACTGTACAATTTGACTGCAAAGTCAGAAGAAAAGCCTGCTAGCCCTAGTATTTGTATTTCAGCAATGGAGCTCTCCTCTTTGTGTGCAATCTATTTAATACCGTACAATTTGACTTCAAAGTCAGAAGAAAAAACTGCCATCCCTAGTATTTATATTTCAGCAATGACAATTAGCAATGGAGCTCTCCTCTTTGTGTGTATCCTATATAACACTGTACATTATGGGACTGCAGATTTAGAAGACCAAGCCTGCCCTATTAATTCTATTTCAGCAATGACAATTAGCAATGGAGCAATGGAGCTCTCCTGAATGTCTCTGTAGACTTTGAAGAACACTGCTACTCCCTCCTCTTTCTATTCTACCTATGTTGCTGCCCAATTGCTCTACAGACTGTGCTATCCCTTCTGTGTCCCTCTGTGAAATTGCGCTGGATTGCCGTGGAGGGCGGTACTTATAGAATCCAAAGCTTGCGAGATCCGACGATGTAATAATGCCGTTTAGCCTCGATTTCAATTTCGAAAAAGCACGAAAGTACCGAGCCGGCTCGGTACTCAGATCTGCTAAGTTCGGGTATCGAGCATCTCTAGTGTGTATGTATATATTTATATAAATATATATATATATATATATATATATATATATATATATTTATTTAGTGACAGGGGCGCACTTCTGGTGATGCACACATGAACAGCCTCTTGTTTTTTTACTTTGCTTTTATTGTCATCATGGCAAAGTAATTCATAACATAAAGTAGCACACGCTTTCTCGTGACCCTAATGCTAAAGTAACAGGAGCCAGCTCACTAGACACCAGACACTGTCTGGCATTGGTCATACTGTACAAAAGAAAAAAGAGAGGATTATAAAGTTTACACTCCTCCAACGGCCTTAACTTGATAGACTGCTGATATCCACATCTTGCCTTTAAGAGGAGTTCTTATCAGATGCTCTGCTTGATTAGCCTCAGTGCAAACACACTCTGTCATCCTGCTGTTAGTTGTAGAAAAAGACACTTTCAAACCATTTTAAAACATCTAACTTAAATCAGATTATTTACTATTATTTTGTCATGCATATGTCCTCCACCTGTATCTCTTCAACCTAGGTGCACTGCTGTACAAATTGGTAACTCTGTTTGAAGCCCTACCCTGCCTTGCCAGCTAAATACCCTAACTCCACACTTAGAAGCCTGTGGCAAACCATTTCCTTTGCCACTATATATATATATATATATATATATATATATATATATGTAAAAAAAAATTGTCTTGTATTAGGATATGTTAGTACAATTCATTGTTTTTTTATATATCTAATATATAAATGTCTAGTGGCGTCTGTCTGTGTGTGTGGAAAAAATAAAACCGAGCTGCAGCGCCACCTGCTGGGCAGAGTTATATACTGACCTACTAAATTCTTAGTGTGTGTGGGAAAAAAATTCAAAAAGGGCTGAAATTTGGTAGGGCTCAAACTCATTTTCATGAGGTAATTTTACCTCATGAACACACATATGTAGAGGCGTGCGTTAGTGTGTGTGTGTGTGTGTGTGTGTGTGTGTGTGTGGAAAAAACTATTTTCTCAGAAAGGGCTCATCCAATTGACCTAAAATTTGGTATACTGACATTATTTGACAAAAAAATTAGAATAGTCAAGTCAGTTAACTTCCATCATCCCCCCTTCCCCCCGTGGGAGGGGTAGTAAAGGCTAAATTTACGAGTTGAGGGATCAAACTCATTTTCGTGAGGTAATTTTACCTCATGAACACACATTAAAAAGGCCGCTTGCGTCGGGAAGTAACGCTCTTCCCCTGAGGAGGCCTGGGCTAGGCCCAAATGCATGACAAGAACCTTTTTAAGACCTTAAGTAGCTTGATTTGACTAGAATTCATGAGTATCATGCACGAGTTAACTTGTATATATATATATATATATATATATATATATATATATATACATACATATATATATATATATATATATATATATATATATATATATATATATACATATATATATATATATATATATACATATATAAAACAATGAATTGTACTAACATTTACTAATACAAGACAATGGCAATATTGGTGTAAATGATAAAAGCAGGCTTTATTTTATATTGTCACAGCAGAGGGCCCTTGTTATTATATTTCCCAGCAGGTTCTTTATACACCACTGGTAGTAGATAACAATTTATATATTTGTGCACAAATGTATGAGGCTTTTATCCAGTCACACACAGTAAAATCACCTTTGCACTCTCCTCCCACCTGTGTCCAGCAGCTGATGGTTGTTTTGACCACTTGCAGTTTACTCTTAATGCAGAAAACAATGATTTGTTATAAGGGGATTATATGCCTAGCACAACATTCGTGCGTTTGGTAAACAATTCAGGCTTTGCTTTCATGGCTAACTGACAGCAGCACGGCCCCCTGGTACTGCATTAGCACTGTAATCTACTTTTAACCA
Organism: Mixophyes fleayi; assembly: GCF_038048845.1. Classification (NCBI taxonomy): domain Eukaryota; kingdom Metazoa; phylum Chordata; class Amphibia; order Anura; family Limnodynastidae; genus Mixophyes; species Mixophyes fleayi. The sequence continues at coordinate 178,227,184 of NC_134404.1, forward strand.
TCCATTATCCCCCCTGTTTGCATCCGGAAGCCCTGCTCTCATTTCGTATTGCTGTATCACTGCCGCAGAAGCAGCAGGATGTGTTGGTAAAGCTAGGCAGAACATGTGTTTGTTTCCCCTTGCTTTCTTTTGCTTTAACACTACTTAAGCCTTCTGCTGCTGATGGGATATGCAGTGTTTCTGTTTCAGCTCGTCTTGCGCATATACGTACAAACCTACAACTCTTGTTTGCTTCTGTACCCAAGATAGGATTAAACACTCGATTTACTCTGTAAACACAGTCCCTCACTATATTAAACATTTTCTGGTGATAGTTAAAAGCCTATGGTGCTCATGTATAGCTGGGCAATGATGTATACATGGAAAAATGCACTTATGTGCATACATTTAGTCGGACACATCTCAAGGTGCATCCAGCTATAAATAGCTAGCATTTGTGCAAGGTGTACATCAGGGGCAATAAGTATATATACTTATGCCCCATGATAGCATAGAGAAAGCGTAAAGATGAAGCTTGATGGTTTTAGCAGCAAATGCAAAGGTTGCATTCCCCTATTTGTACACAATATAATTATGTAATGATGTGTCATGTACACAAGAGAGAATAGTGTCTTGACAGTTATTAATAAATGCATATCACCTTTTTAATGTAAAATGGAATTAAATACAAACATTAATAGAAAATACAATTTAAAGCTGCTCCTTTCTTTACCAGTTCCGCATCTCAAGTTGTAAAGAGTCGTAAGTTTAAGATGCATCATAAGCTGCAAACAGGTATATATGTACATTTTATAGTACACAAGCGCAGTAAGAAAATGCATATTATATGTAAATAAAATAGATGTATGTCCAATTCTAAATGAATACTAATGGACTCTATTTCTGATCGTTCATGTTATCTTGGCAATAAAATATTACTTATCAACACAATTTATCATTATTTTATCTTTGTGGCATCTAAATGAAACATATCCAGAGTGATAAGAATTATTTACCAATCTAGAGATCTTGAACCAAGTAGAGCTGGATCACACTATGATAAGGAGACCTAATGTTTTGAGTTTACCTGTTATGGTGAGTCTAGACCAACCTGTCTAGCACTGGTGCTGGTTATGGACTTAAGGGGCAATCCTTACATTTATTTATTTATTCATTTATAACATTAACATTTTCCCATTCATTTGACTAGGGATTCAAGCACATGTGCAGATTGATTGTTTTAATTTGATATCTGGTGGTAGAAGGGTACAGCATGTTAGATTGGGTAAGTGAGAAAGAACAATTTGGGACACCTTGGCAACACAATGTGATTTCTTTCCCTAAAGCACAACAGTAAGTTACACGAATGACAGCATGATGCGCCTGGTGTCAAATATATCATATCTATCTCTCATTTCTATTTCATATCTTTCCATGTATCTATCTAATGCGTCTTGCTTTCTGATTATATATCTTGTAATAACAAAAACACAGTATGAAAGTCGTCTGATTGCAGCACATAAAAAGCAACAATTTGAAATGGAGTAATTAAGAGTATGTTTAAAGTAACATCAGAGTAAAGTAGAGCATGCATGGGAGAAAGTGGCCCAGCAAACCCTTATATTGAAAGGAAGACTCTTTAATTGAACCCTTACAAGGGAGACTTGTAGAGTGTGAATTAGAGAAATATGATCTGACTGTAAAACATACAGAATGTGAACTTGTTGCCAAATTAACTGAGAATACAAAAGTGCATTAAAAAAAAGAAAAAGCCCTTTACTTGTTGCAGACCCGCGTGGGTAAAAGGAGGAGATGCTGAGATAAAGACATTGACAGAGTACCTCTCAAGGGCACAAAAAGAGCAAGAAAAGGCCCTCTATGTCTTTAAATTAAGGAATAAAAACTCTACAAGAGTTGGTACAGTGATTTAATGGGGAGAAAACTCTGCTTAATATGCAAAGGAATGTGATCTTGGTTGCTGTTATATACATTAGCGTTGCGTTGCTTGTACAGTGTAGCATACTTAGCGTTGTGTCTTTACTCGGTTTATTTTTTTTTTCAAGCATGTTCCAGTTTGGATATACAAAATGGCCCGAAGAAAGAAGAGTGCAAGTTGATTGGAATTACAAGTGGGGGGTCCTCCTGACCCGAAGATCCGAAGATTGTTTACAAGCATAGACATGTGGAATTAAAAATATGGGGGTCTATGTGACCCCAAAGATCAAAAGATTTTATTCAAGCATGGGCTTTTGGATTTACAAATATTTTGGAGACATCTTCATGGACCTTATTTTGGAATACAAATTTATATGGACATATTTTTAAAGTATTTTTGGATTAAAAGCTGCTGACAAAAGAAGAAGACATCATATTGGTGAGTGTATGGGGTTTCAATATTTTTAATAAATAGATGTGGTATTAAAGAGGGTGTTTTGTGTTTTTATTGGGGTTTTATTATTTTTATTCAAATGTGGTTTTCATTGGGGTGTTGTGGGTTTTTTTAAAAATTTTTGAGGGGAACTACAGATCGCAGGCAGCCATTGGTATTAGGGCATGTTGGCACTTGTGGTTCTCCAAGTGCCAGCATGACCTGGCTGCCATGGGTATGCTGGTGCTTGTAGTTATACAAGCATTAGCATTCCCAGACTGTTTAGGGCAGCCCGGCTGGGACTTGCAGTTCCACAAACAAAAATGGCGTGTTTGTTTTTTTAACACTTTGATCGCCGTTATTACCCTACACCCACTGCCCAGGGGTGTTGGAAGAGCCAACAACCCCGGCTGGTTTGCCTAGTGCTGGTTACGTGAAAATCGGGGGGATCCCACGCAAATTTTTCAATGATTTTCGCGCAAACCAGCAGTAGGCTGGCAGCACTAGGGTTAATAGCTCTTGGACGGGGAGATCCCACGCATTTATTTTTCCAAACATTCATCTATTTTTAAACTTTTGATAGCCGCCGGGACCTGCGGCTGTATAGTCAGGGCAGTGTAACAGTGATGGGTTTGATCATCCTGCATCTACAAAGCAGTGTGTTGCATATGGCAATTTTCAGCTAAACAAGGGACAGTATGAAATTGCAGCAAATTGCAAGAGATGAACTGTAATGTTGAAATTCAGACTAAAAATCGCTACTTAATACATATAGCGACTTTAAGATTCAAATCGTCGTTTATCTCGTGATTTGCCGCGATTTTAAATCGCTGAAAAATTCGGACCTTTATACATTTACCCCTTAGAGTCAAAAAGAGAGATAGACAGGAAAGAATCCTAGAAAGAGAGAGACAGGAATGAGTCATGAAGAGAGAGAGGAAAGAGTCCTAGGGGTAAATGTATGGAGCTGCGATTTTTTTCGGCAATTTTCGCGGGAGATAACAGGCGATTTGAAGTACAAAATCAGCATATGTATTAACCAGCAATTTTGACTTTCCTAAATCTAATCTCTGGCGATTTGTGTCGATTTAAAGGCTAGATTTACTAGACTGCGGCTTTGAAAAAGTGGAGATGTTGCCTATAGCAACCAATCAGATTCTAGCTGTCATTTTGTAGAAAGTACTAAATAAATGATAATTAGAATCTGATTGGTTACTATAGGCAACATCTCCACTTTTTCAAACCCTCAGTTTAGTAAATATACCCCTAAAACCTGTATCTCTCCCATGTTAAAATCAAACTTGCGGGAGATTAAAAACAAACTCGACCAAGTTTGAATTAAAAGTAGCCAGATACAACACGCCGCTCTCTGTAGGCGAGATTGGCAAACACACGGATCCAGGGGGGGCGATTGGGGTGATCATCCCCCCTAGCACACTGCCGACTCCTGTTTTGACTGTTGTCTCTACAGCACTGAAAAAAATTACCTAGAGCGGAACAGATAGTAACCAGAAGTGATATCATCCCGAAAACCCTCTATACAAGTATTAGAGGTCAGTTAGAAGTTTTTCCGTTTGATATTACTTCTGGGAAGTGACACAGGGATGCTGCACACTATGCAAGCAAGGCATGCACAAACATTTAAGAGCTTTATTTAAATGGAGAGATGGTTAAACAAGGAATGCAATTTGTCCCAGAAGAAGTTAAAGGATACAACATGTAGGAAAATTACATGTCGGAGTCCACAGCTGGAAAGGATACAAGAACTTACACCTTACCCTTTGTGCTATAGAAAAGCCTGCACTGTTTTTATATCGGCATATGTGCAATTTTAATCGTATATATAATGATCTCACAGCATATGCAAAATACATGGAAATTGATAAGTGTAGTATCATTTAGAACCACTAGGTCACCCAGTGCTATTATTCACTGATCACCATGTCAGCAAAACACCAGTGGATTAAACACACAGAAATTCGTGCTTATAACACACCAATTGTGGTTACACGTACCAGAGAAAGATAAAATATTCGCTTATCTGTAACTGAATATCAGCATCAGACACTTTATTGATAAAGTCTATTGCGGACGAAACGCGTCAAGGAGGCAGTGTTCTTGTCTGTATGTTCCAGCCAGCAGTGGAGAAGGAGTCTCTATCCTATTTTCGGTTTATGCTTGGACTATTTGGGAACTCTCTGTTACAGATAAGCCTGCTTATATTTTATTCAATGTACGGGCAATATATTTGTCTTTTTGGAATGTGCCATGTCTATTAAATTGTACTATTTTTATAAAATTATGTACTTGTCATGAATGTACTACACTATTGTGTTGCTATTTCCATTTGAGCCCTAGTGTGGAATCCAATCAGAGGCAAGTTCTGGATTCCAGTGGAATATCATAAAGATGTGCAATTTATCATCTGCAATCTGGTACGGGGCCAATTTGGAATAATTATTCTTACACTAATCTATTGATGATAATACACTATGTTTGGCGCTTCTCTCTTTTCTATTTTTATATATATATATATATATATATATATATATATATATATATATATATATATATATAAAAACAATGCTTAAAACATTAAGGTGTACACATATATGTATATAAGAACATGTACATAGAGCATATATAAAACAGAAAAAAATGACTACTAGAGAATTCAGCCTTAGAAAGTTCATAAGATTCATTTAGCCCAAAAGGTGCTAGCATGCTTAATGTAAAAATCCAATACATTTCACGTTGTGATAATTTTTTCTGAAGATCACCTCCTCTAGCTCCAAGTTTGACCAATTCAATTGCTCTAAAACTCAGAAATCTAGGATCCGCATTATGTTTCTCAAGGAAGTGTTTAGACACAGAATGACTAGAGATTTTATTTTTAATGTTCCTGATGTGTTCTTGTATGTGCAATTTCAAGAGGCGTTTCGTTTTACCGACATATTTTAAACCACATGTGCATTCAAGAAGATAAATCACAGATGTGGTGACACAACTCATCCAATCTTTAATCTCAAATTTAAGACTATTGTCATGATTATATAAAGACTTTTTCATAGGATGCATGTATTTGCATACATTACAATGGTTGCACTTGTTTGAACCTCTTCGATCCCAAGGAAAATTAGAAATGTTTTTGTTTTTAGTTTCACCATTCAAAAGGCTGGGGGCCAGAATATCCTTTAAGTTCCTACTTTTCCTAAAAATGATCACAGGTTTCTCTGGAAGTATCTTGGCTAATATAGGGTCACATTTCAAGATGCCCCAATGCTTGTTTAAAGTAGTTCATATTCTTTGTTCCCCACTATTAAACTGAGTGATGAAAGATACATCACTCCCAGTCGTAGTCTTAATATTATATTGTAGCAATTGTTCCCTTTCTTTCGCTCGAATATTATCTTTTGCTTCCTGTATTAACTCAACTGGATAACACCTTTCCTTAAACCGTTCAGTGTATATATCTGCTTGTTCTTCAAAATCAGCTATATTGCTGCAACTCCTTCTTTTTCTGTTGAACTGGGAGGATGGGATATTTGTTTTCCATCTTTTCAGATGGTTGCTCCTAAGATGCAGATAACTATTATTGTCTACTGATTTTATATAATTTTTAGTGATCACTTGTTCGTTATCACCAACAAGAACTAGATCCAGATATTCTATTCTAGTATCATTGAAGTTAGCAGTATATATATATATATATATACAAGTTAACCCGTGCATGATACTCATGCATTCTAGTCAAATCAAGCTACTTAAGGTGTTAAAAAGGTTCTTGTCATGCATTTGGGCCTAGCCCAGGCCTCCTCAGGGGAAGAGCGTTACTTCCCGACGCAAGCGCCCTTTCTTAACGTGGTTTTGTCCACATGTCACCACCTCATCATTTTTCTCCATCACTTCACCTCATCCTTCATCTTTATCGCCACATCTATCCAGATGTCTATCCAGACACAGGGATCTCTCTCAGCGGTCCTGAGTATCACACTCCTCTCGCTCTGTCACCCCCGGCAACCACCAACCACTCCCCACTGTCACCCCCTGCAACCACTCCCAACTATCACTTCTCCTTCAAGAAATATATATATATTTTTTTAAAATCTTTATAAACACTTTTAACAATTAACAAATTAAATTAACAAATTAAAAACATCTTAGTATACCAAATTTCAGCCCTTTCTGAGGTTTTTTTTCCACACACACACTAAGAATTTAGTAGGTCAGTGTATAACTCCGCCCAGCAGGTGGCGCTGCAGCAAATTTCAGCCCTTTCTGAGGTTTTTTTTCCACACACACTAAGAATTTAGTGGGTCAGTGTATAACTTCGCCCAGCAGGTGGCGCTGCAGCTTGTTTTTTTTTTCACACACACGCCACTAGGCTTTTATATAGTAGATAGTTTTCAGCATCCTTTCAATTGACTTAATGTTGACTGCAGCAATCCTTTATTCTAGATAATCCGGGGTCTTAAAAGATGATGTGGGCAGCATGGTGGCTAGGTGGTTAGCACTTCTGTCTCACAGCACTAGGGTCGATTCCCGATCAGAGCCTTCTTCGTGTGGCGTTTGTATGTTCACCCCTTGTTTGCGTGGGTTTCCTCCTGGTACTCCGGTTTCCTCCTACACTCCAAAAACATACTTTTAAGTTAATTGGCTGCTAACAAAAATTAACACTAGTGTGTGGTGTGTGGGGCAGGGACTGATGTGAATGAAAAATATTCCCTTTACAGCACTGCTGAATTGGTGGCGCTATATAAATAAATGATAATTGTGATTGATGAATTCTGAATATCAAACCCCAAAGCTTTTGTTAGCCATGTCATTTTCCAAGCAAGAAATATTCCCCCATAGCTGTATTTGTATTTGATATGCATATTTTAGAACATATATTTGTTTTGTTTTTTAATATTCACATCAGAATGTCCAGTATTAAAACTATCTTGTCTAAAGTTTCAAAGAAAAAGTTCCAGCCATTGTACTATACTACATAAACAATGTAACAATACAATAATATGGAGTGATTTAAATACTAGACCTCTGCAATTAGAAACACAAAGGATTTATTGAATACATTTACTTTTAATTTAAATGAAGAAATACAGTTCTGCCTGTTTTAAAAGGTTTTAATTTATTTTCAATTAGTTATGTTTTCATTGGATCAACCTATACATACACAGCCTAGGCTGCATGAGTAAATTACTACAAGCCACTACTGCCTTTAGTTCGATGGGACAGTGCCTCGCTTATGCTCTAAGCACCCTCCTCACTGAAGATGGTGCAGTGTGTTGAAAAGGGAACAGTGTGATGAGAGGGCAGCAGTGTGATGAAGATGGTGCAGTGTGATGAAATGGGAGAAGTGTGATGAAATGGGAGCAGCGTGATGAAAAGGGAGCAGCGCGATGAAGGATCAGCAGTGTGATGAATGGGGAGCAGTGTGATGAAGATGGCGCAGTGTGATGAAGATGGTGCAGTGTGATGAAATGGGAGCAGTGTGATGAAAAGGGAGCAGCGCGATGAAGGATCAGCAGTGTGATGAATGGGGAGCAGTGTGATGAAGATGGTGATGAAATGGGAGAAGTGTGAGGAAATGGGAGCAGAGTGATGAAAAGGGAGCAGCGCGATGAAGGATGAGCATGGTGATGAAGGGGGAGCCGTGTGATGAAGGGGGAGCAGTGTGATGAAGGGGGAGCAATGTGATGAAATGGGAGCAGCGTGATGAAATGGGAGCAGTGTGATGAAGGGGGAGCAGTGTGATGAAATGGGAGCAGTGTGATGAGGGGGCAAGAGTGTGATGAAGATGGTGTAGTGTGATGAAGATGGCGCAGTGTGATGAAATGGGAGCAGTGTGATGAAGGGGGAGCAGTGTGATGAAGGGGGAGCAGTGTGATGAAATGGGAGTAGTGTGATGAAATGGGAGCAGCGCGATGAAGGATGAGCAGTGTGATGAAATGGGAGCAGCGTGATGAAAAGGGAGCAGTGTGATGAAGGGGGAACAGCGTGATGAAGTAGAGCAGTGTGATGAAGGGGGAGCAGTGTGATGAAATGGGAGCAGCGTGATGAAGGGGGAGCAGTGTGATGAAATGGGAGTAGTGTGATGAAATGGGAGCAGCGCGATGAAGGATGAGCAGTGTGATGAAATGGGAGCAGCGTGATGAAAAGGGAGCAGTGTGATGAAATGGGAACAGTGTGATGAAGGGGGAGCAGTGTGATGAAGGGGGCAGCAGTGTGATGATGGGGCAGACATATCTGTCATTTGTTGCTCTCATTGTGATTTTGTAGCAATATAGTGTTTTACTTAAAATAAAGCAAAGAACAAATCTGATAGACTTGTATCCTAAGATACATTAAATTGTGAGACACATAGTGTTGTGAGGCACAGGGCCTACAGAAGTCTGGACTGGAGAGGGGGAGGAGTCTATAGAGGGGAGGAGCCCTGACTGGAGAGAGGGAGGGGTCAGGATTTATCTAAAACCTGCCCCGCCTAAAAGAAAAGTCTAGATCCGCCACTGCAAACACATCACTGTTACACTGCAGGGCAATGTTAGTATAACATGATTTATAATGGAAGTTTAAATAAACCATTTTTTTTTGTTGTGAAGGGGCACAAATTATTATAAATTTTCATGCGAGGATAATTTATTTTAATATTAAATTAGTGGCCCAAATGTAATTATAGAATAAATGTAAGGGTTAGAATAAATGTAATATTTTTTTGATTTTTTTTATAACAGTGGGGCAATATGGGGCAATATGTATATTTTTATGATATGTCAACACTTAATATTTCCTGATGTGGACACCATTAAAAGTACAGACTTTTAGGACTACAAGTGCTCATGTGCATGTTGACACTTGAGAACAATGCTATGAAAAAGCATATGATAGCCTGTACTACACAATTCTGTATATAGTTATCTATGTACTTAAATTTGTGTAAATTGTATTAATGAAGGATACCATTCTAATCATTCTGTTTATTCTTATTTATATCTAGCTATTGCCATACACATTTAAAGATGCTTAGTTCTCCTGTGTTTAGTCAATTTTCTAGAATGCCAATACTGTTTAGATGCTAGTTCCATGGAAATTCTTGTATGTATGCTCTAACAAATGTGGTAAGCAGCCCTTACTTTTGCATTCCTGACAAATACAACATTAAGAACCTGCCAATCTTGTGATCTAAATATTCATAAATATAACATAACTAGAATACCAAAAAAAAAGACCAAAATGGCATGTTTGCTAAGATCCCTTTCAGTTCAAAGGTAACATAATAGTACTCCTATTTGTTTGGAAGCTACCGTGTTTCCCCGATAATAAGACACTGTCTTATTTATTTTTTTTGAGTCCAAAAAACAGCATAGGGCTTATTTTCGGGGTAGGTCTTATTTTAATTAACATTGACAGCAATTTCAAGAAACAGGTAATGCCCCTCAGTCCTGCTTGTAACCCCATCATGCCCCTCAGACCTGCTTTACAATACTTTACCTACCGTAAAACGAGGGGAGGGTGCGTGCTCACTGTGAGAGAGTGAGACGCTGCAGCTGTGATTGGATGCCACTGTTAAATGTTTAACAGCAGCATCCATTTCATGCAGGGGGGGCGGAGCTGGGGGCGTTATATTGTAGTGCAGGGGCCGGGTGTAATGGGAACTTAGCTAGGTCTTATTTTCCGGGTAGGGCTTATTTTGGACCGTTCTGCAGACGTAAGGGTAGGTCTTATTATCAGGGTAGGTCTTATTATCGGGGAAACAGGGTATTGTTTCATAATGCTGAATGAGGAACCTGCCATAAGCTGGATACAAACTACAGACTTTTAACCCAATTATCGTTCCAATCAAACGACAAACGAATGTTAAGTCTGATGTTGCAGTAATGTATAAGTGTTGGTTATACCTTCTGATGTTACTAAAGGTGTTCAGCGGTGTTAATGTGTATGTTAAGCCACAACGCTTTTGTAACTTAAACAGGTTGCTGTTTATTTAAAGATGATAACACCAGATGAATTGAGTTATTCACAGTTGCTTGTGGTACAGCTGTATTCAGCAGTAACAACAGTTGCAACATTTAGGCAATATAGATTATATGCAGTACACACTTCTATATATGCTGGTATTCAGATGTACATCTGATGCAGGTTCTCAGTATATACTGCACAGCCGTGCAGTTTATCTTGTGCGCACAGACTCCTAAGTCTATTAGGGAGCCTCCGGTCATCTACTGGCCACTTCCGGGATTTTATATTACATGTGCTCATGCAGCTCCTATAGCTGTGACTTATCTCTTCAGTGTCTTAATGGAAGAACGGTGCGAAAAGCCGAACTTCCGGTTTCGAGCATCCGCGCATGCGCAGTAGCGCAAAATGGACATTGGAGTCCTGCCCCACTTCCTGTATCCTCCTAGACCACCAGGGAAAACAACGGTTATCATAGCAACCCGATATAGGATACGGAGCAAAATGTTTCTAATACTAACAGTAAGCTTCAGCGATCATGTTTTATCGTACCAAAGCACATTGTATTGTTTGATTCTGTAAACTGACTAAAAATCACTATCAGTGAATGGGAGCGATGTCGGGCAAATTCTGCAGTGTGTTTGCCATCACAACCAGCAGTGTAGGCAGATCTCCATAGAGTTTACAGAGTCAACAGATGGTTAGGACAGATGAAGAGCACAGATCTGAAGGTAAATGAAGTAGGTGTGTACACATAAATTGGCATGCTCATCGGGACTTTTAATCGTTGGTAAAATCATTGCATATATCTCATAGGGCGAAATTTTATGTAGTGTGTACCCAGCTTTATTTACAATACTATGGTGTTCTATTCAGAAGTCGAAGTGCAGTGTACACGGTGATATACCATACTGACACTTCTTCTACTGTCTACATTGTATATATGTCAAATTCCATTCACTTACATTTTCCATACCACCACTTCTAAATTTCTACTTTACCACTGATTCTATTACTATAAATACTTATTTTTAGATATAATCTCAACACAGCAATAAGAAATATGGCAGCTTCCACTTATACATAAAGTGGATCTGTCATCTATGCTTTGTGAGTAAATAATGATACATTAAATATACTTATAGGCTCATTATACTATCCCTTTAACAGACAAATTAGATAAGACTTTGCATATTTTTTGTCCCTTTAGGTTACTCTGCTCTATTATTTGTTTATAATTTTACTTATATAAAATTTGATCTAAGGTCTAGTTTTTGCCTCACTGATATCTCATTTACTTTACTTTTGCAAGTGATTTATAAATCACTAGTAAGTGGTATACTTTCAGATTACTTTATAAATAGTACTTTTATAAAGGTGAGGCGTATTTAACTTCATTCATTTGCTATTTCATCTTATTATGATTAATTATAGTGGTAATGAAAATTATCTTAAAATTAGAAGTAGATATGTACAGATATATACAGAATAATTTTAATCTCTGTAATGGGCCCTCTAGGTAGATCACAATGTATTTGGGGCATTGATGTTTAATTTCAGTTTGACTAAATTAAGAATCTCATTTATTAGTGAACACTCAATTACCAGCGTCACAGCCAAGTTTAGGGCCTCTGTAGCGGATAAACCCCTCCCCTCATCTCCAGACCCCATAACAGCCACACAGGTTGCTCCAGAGGTAGTGTCACCACTGAGCACAACTCTAGCAAACATGCCTTTAAATTATCAAATGCCAGTAACTCCACTGGCATTTGATAATGTGTTTAAATTCAAATACATTAATAATCTTAGTATTACAGAAAAATGTTCATCAACTCTTGGGGCCTAAGTCATTAAGGCACACATACTGAGCGCAGTAAGACCATACAGAACTGTCTGCTGCGTACTCCTGAAGACTGCTTACAGCTTGTACGTGTAACCCCTGGGGATGCTGCAGTTGGACTTGAGCACCCAGGGGCTAATAATCACAATTGCATCAGTAAGAAAAGAGATGCATATAGCTATTTACCAGTCAAGGAGAAGGAACTACATCTCCCAGAAAGCTGTTATGAAGAGGGGGCGGAGCCTAAGAAGACTGAGAAACCAGAGGGCGGAGAGAGAGAGGGAGAGAGGAGCATCCTGGGAGAGACTGAGCTGTGTGACCAGTTCAGATAGGTGACCCTAGGCAGAAGGGCACTGGATGAGTGATCTGAGCAGAGAGAGCAGTCTGCAGAGATATCAAAGCTGGGTGCAGTTCTGAACAGAACCTGCTGGAAGCCACAGTTTGAAGCTGTAGGAGGAGGTTTGCATGCATCTCTGAAGAAGGACATTTTACAAGTCAGCCATTTTGGAGATAATCAAGTTCAGACCTGTGACACACTGGTGCAGATAAGTTACTGGTTATTTTTATCTATCTGTTGTTGTTCAAGTGGGGTTTGGACTATATCTGGCCACAAGGGCTGAAGAGTTAGGGATAGATGGGTGGGCAGGTAAATATGCACCAAGTGTGTGTCTAATCAGCACTTGTGGAACTACAAGTCCCAGGATACAAATTAGAAAGGATTTTACAGTTGTTGCTAGAGGAGGGTCTGCATACTGTGACTGCTGTACCTCACTGCAAGTGATTTAAAGACCTCCAAAATCTGCAAACTGGACACATGATGTTTCCATGCCATGCTGCATACATACAGAAGGGCCCCAACTTGCAGTACACTGCTCTATTTGTGTGGTGTGTTTGAATACTGCTGTGTGTGTTTGGCAGTACATTGTAGGGCTATAAGGGAAAATATATAAATTCACCCTGCAAGATATTCACAGTATCAGGAGCAAGTAAGATATCTGATATATTTTTTCATGTGTATAAAGCTGTGACAGTTAATGGTTATATTGTTATATATTATATTATATTGTATGCTGTTATTGATTTATTGCGAGTTTTTGTGTTAACTTGGTGTGCATAGTAAGAAGTGGTGCGCCACTTTCATCCACACTGTTTTATTACTGTATTGTATTGTTTGCACTATTATTTCAAATTATACCAAAGTATATTTTTCTATAAAATTACAAATCTGCATTTAGGATTTCCATTTAAATAAATGTGCCTGGCTGGCTTTTGCAGCACACATTTTGTCACAGAGTGTTAATACTGGGCAGGGGGTTTCCCGAATCTTCCCCTGGTGTATCTTTTGAACACCCCCCAGAAGAGAAAGCAGAGATTCGGGTGGAGGCACTGAAAACCAAGTACCAAGCTGAGAAGCATCTGCGTGGTTCAATATATATATATACCCTCACAACGCTTAATACACAAGGGGGTGTTACAGTGGAGGCACTGCTGAGATACTGAAGACACACTCAGTGAAACCCATCAGCACAGACGTCATGGATAGTATAAGAGAAGAAGTGTTTCTGTGGTGTGAACAACAGACTGTGGCCCCAACTCGATGTTTAGGGATCTATGGTGACTCTCAGGGAGTGACAGATGAGGAAGTCCTGCATGTGCTCCACAGGATTTATGGGGTAGAACATCCTAAAATCCTTGGATGGAAAGGTAGAGATCAGCATAAGACCAGTCTGATCCTCTGTGAGACGCAAGCAGAATTGGATAAAGATTTTCTTCCCTCCCTCGTTTCTGGGCCACAAAAACAACAATGGCATATTGTGATACCGTTAAAGCCAAAACAGCTAGTCGCAGCACCTCTTAATGCTGAACTTCCAGATGGAGATATTAACCGACAAGTATTCCCTCAGGCCAGGGAAGAGAATTCTCAGTCACCCTCCAGTACTAGGAAAACTGATGAGGATCAAAGCGAACTGTTCCTCACTGCTGTACAGAAACTGGTAGACCAGTTAGGAAAGTCACAGCATGAAGGGGGCTACAGAAGGCTCCGGCTCTTCTCAGGAATAAAACCAGTCCCTACTGGGGAAGAAACTTACGAGGCATGGAAAGAGATGGCTTCCCAATACCTGGAGGAATGGCATTGCTCCGAACCCTATAAGAGACAGCGGATCGTTGAAAGTCTGCGAGGTCCCGCTGGAGAACTAATCCAAGCTGTACGGAGAAGTGACCCCCAAGCCACTGCACGACACTACTTAGCGACTCTAGATCAGGAATATGGAATGGCAGAGGATGCAACAGATCTGCTCTATCAGCTACGCCACACCTATCAGGAGTCAGGGGAGACATTGTCCAATTATATCTATCGGCTGGACAAGCTGATCCACCTTATTGTGTCAAAGAAAGGAATACCCCTAGCAGAAGTAGACGACAGGCGTATGCAACAGTTGTTACGGGGTGCTCTGTCCCATGACCCAGTAGCGATGAAGATAAGAAATGCTCAACTGGGACAACCATCACCTACTTTTCTTCAGTTGATACAAGATGTTAAACAAGAGGAAGCTATAGTTAAATCCCGAGAGAGGGTGACCAAGAAAGTCAAGGTCGTACAGTCAAAGCCCGAGGCTGACCTTCCCAGCACTGAGTTAATGAAGATTGTGGAGAAACAAGGTGAGCAGATTGCTCAGTTGTTGGAGATGCAGAAGCAGATTCAAGCACAGATGCTGAAATACCACACTACCGAGCAACTGCACCCGAACATCCACCCCCGGCAAGTTCTCGAAGCTAACACTACTCGGAAACAGAACAATTGTTTCACTTGTGGAGAAGTTGGGCATCTCGCTAGACAATGTCCTCAGAGGAAGGGAGGAAGGTGGTCACCCTCACCATCCCACCGGGATAGGAAGCTTTCGGAAAACTGAAAGGGAGGACCAGGAACCCCCACACTGGCCCTCTAAAGAAAGCTGACATTAACACTGTGGGGAACTCTCACCTGGAATGGGGTCTTTTGCCCAAAGGATTGCTGGGACCCTCTCCTCACGTGCCGGCATGTCTAAATGGGAGACCTTGTATGGCCTTGCTAGATAGTGGTTCACAGGTGTCCATTGTGTTCGAGAAGTGGTACCGAGATAATCTATCTGACTTGCCCATAAAGCCATTGTGTGGACTGACCATCTGGGGTCTGAGTGACAAGAATTATCCCTACCTTGGGTACATCACTGTACCTTTGAAGTTCCCACGGGAAGTAGCTGGAATAGAAGAAGAGGTGAACGTGCTTGCACTTGTCTGTCCTGAGGCCGCAGGAGAACCTCGAGATGTCTCAGTGATTATTGGAACTAACTCCCATTTGTTCGAGATACTGGCCAACTGGTGCCAAGAGGTGGGAGGAGCAAGTTATAGTAAAACACTTAAGATTCATCCTATGTGCCTTGCTGCTTATAAGAAGAAAGAGGAAAAAAAATCTCAGAAAGAAACCACATTACAAATAGGAAGTTTTGATCAATGCTTTAATGGTAGTGATGCTAGTCAAGAAGACCGACACTGGCTAGTTATGCAAATGCTACAAAGAGAGGCTGCCTTCTCTTCGGGGGACTGGGATTTAGGTCTAGCGACAGGAGTGGAGCACCACATAAGGCTAACGGACGACAGACCTTTCCGAGAACGGTCAAGACGCCTAGCCCCTGCTGATTTGGATGATATTCGGGAACATTTAAGGGAGATGCTAGAGAATGATGTGATTGAGAGATCTGAGAGTCCCTATGCTTCTCCTATTGTGGTGGCTAGAAAGAAGACGGGAAAAATACGGATGTGCGTGGACTACCGGACATTAAACAAGCGCACGATTCCTGATCAGTACACTGTCCCTAGGATAGACGAAGCCCTTGATTGTCTTCAGGGAAGCAAGTGGTTTTCTGTGCTAGATCTACGCAGCGGGTACTATCAGATATTGATGAGTCAGAAGGATGCTGAGAAAACCGCCTTCATCTGCCCGGTTGGATTCTTTCAGTTCAAAAGATTGCCACAAGGATTATCAGGGGCTCCAGCCACTTTCCAACGATGCATGGATGATGTTGTGGGTGACATGAATTTCAGGGAAGTGCTGGTATACTTGGATGATTTGATAGTATTTGGCCAATCATTGAATGAGCACAACGAAAGACTCCTCAAGGTATTGGATCGCTTAATAAAGAAAGGGTTGAAGTTGTCCCTTGACAAGTGTAGCTTCTGTAAAACCCAGGTCAAGTATGTGGGATATGTTGTGGATCGGGAAGGAATTTCTACAGATTCAGCGAAGATAGAAGCGGTGAAAGAATGGCCTCGACCAACAATACTGAAGGAATTAAGGTCTTTTTTGGGGTTCTGTGGCTATTACAGAAGGTTTGTTCCAAACTACAGTAAACTTGTCAAGCCTCTTACAGATCTAACTCGAGGTTATCCTGCTCCAAGAGGTTCCCATCGGAAAGAGAAACCATTGTTCCGGGTAAATGATGCGTTCGGGGAAAGGTGGAGTGAGGCTTGCGAACAAGCTTTTGAAGGATTGAAAACCTGCCTGATTCAAGCGCCTGTTCTGGCATATGCCGATCCAGAGTTACCATACATTCTGCATGTAGATGCCTCCTTTGAGGGACTTGGGGGAGTGCTATACCAAGTGCAAGAAGGAAGGTTAAGACCAGTCTATTACATCAGTCGAGGTCTCTCACCCAGTGAACGGAACTACCCGGTGCATAAGTTGGAGTTCCTGGCCCTTAAGTGGGCAGTTGTTGACAAACTTCACGACTACTTGTATGGAGTACCATTCGAAGTGCATACAGACAACAATCCCCTCACATATGTGCAGACCACAGCAAAGCTAGATGCAACTGGGCACAGATGGTTGGCGGCGCTGGCCATTTACAATTTCACAATAAAGTACAGGCCTGGGAGAAGAAATGTAGATGCCGATGCTTTGTCAAGATTACCGGGAAGGTTTGTGGAATCTCAGGAAGAAGAATGGATAGAGTTGCCAGCTCCAGAGGTGAAGGGGATGTGTCACGAGGGACGTGTGGTCGTGCCTCCAGTCAAAGAATGTTTAACAGCTCTAGGGGCAACGACAGATGCACTACCAAGACAATATTGCTGGCTGAGTCAAATGGAGCTCAGTGATCTTCAGAAGTTGAGTTCAAGCCAAGTCAAAGAAGATCAGCAGAATGACTCCTCTATAGCAGCAGTTAGGTGGTCTGTTAAACACAGACAAAGAATCCACCCGAGTAGTTTGAAAACGGAGGAAGCTATTTTGCTAAGCAGACAGAGAGAGTCATTGGTGGTGAAGCAGGGGCTACTGTATAGAGAAACCAGCCGCAAAGATGGCAGAGAGAGGAAACAGCTAGTATTGCCAAAGAAGCACCGTCCCATGGTTCTCCGTGCGTTGCATGATAAACACGGCCACCTGGGAATAGAGAAGACCATGAGTTTAATTTCAGATAGATTCTACTGGCCGAAAATGGAGATAGACATTGAGAGTTATTGTAAATCTTGTGGAACATGCATACTTCGAAAATCCCTCCCAGAAAAGGCTGCCCCCTTAAAGAATATATCCAGCAATGGGCCTTTAGAGTTAGTCTGTATTGACTTTCTATCAGTGGAACCGGATGAAAGCAACAAGTGTAACATTCTAGTGGTGACAGATCATTACACCCGTTATGCTCAAGCCTACCAGACAAAAGACCAGAGAGCTGTGACCGTGGCAAAAAATCCTATGGGAAAAGTTCTTTGTCCACTATGGACTGCCTGCCCGCATTCATTCAGATCAGGGTCGGGATTTTGAGAGCAAGCTAATAAAAGAACTGTGCGAGGTCTGCGGGATAAAGAAGTCCAGGACTACTCCTTTCCATCCCCAAGGAGATCCGCAGCCGGAGAGATTTAATCGGACCTTTCTCAGCATGATGGGCACTTTGGACACTAAAAAAAAGGCACATTGGAGTAGGCACATCAGCCATTTGGTCCACGCCTACAATTGCACGAAAAACGAGTCCACGGGGTACTCCCCATATCTCTTAATGTTTGGAAGGGAGGCTAGATTACCAATCGATATCTGTTTTGGAATGGACACTGCTGATCCCCAAGAAAAGCCCCATTTGAAATATGTGGAGCAGCTGAAACAAGAACTAAAGGAGGCCTACAGACTAGCGGAAGCAGCTGCATCAAAAGCTGGACAACGAAACAAGGGTCGTTATGATCTACAGGTCAAGGAGCATATTCTGGAGCCAGGTGACAGGGTTTTACTTAGACACTTGGGCCTCCCGGGGAAACACAAGTTAGCCAATCGTTGGCGAAAGGATCCTCATGTTGTGGTTGCAAAATTGCCAGACATCCCAGCCTATCGAATTAGGCCCGAGGGGCTAACAGGCCCTATAAAGACATACCATCGACAACATTTGCTTCCCATCAGAGATGGTGTCCGGTTTTGGGAGGAGCCTGAAACAGATGAGCCAAAAGTGTCCACACCCAGAAGATCACGGCGAATCAGAGAACCGACCACAGAAGAAGATGATGGAGATGATTGGGGGTATGATGCCCCAGGTAAATTGGGAGAAATAGATTGGAGACAAGATATCAGAAGGCTCACTAGGTCTACCGAGGGGGCCGCTGTAAGACCTCCACAAGTAGAAGAAAGGAGAACTATGCCTGCCATTTCAGATTAAAGTGTCAACCCAAGAGTAGCTGGACGGTTGGATTCTCAGTGTTCAGTAGAGGAAGGCTCTAACCAGGAAGTTGACATGGATGGGGACGTCGTTGATCCAGATGGAGGATGCACTGAACGCCCCAACAGGGTGTTGGGGGGAGAGGAAGGGAACCCACCAGTCCAGGGTCGGCCTAAAAGGACCCCTAGAGCCCCAATGATGTTGACTTATGATAGTCTAGGTCATATGACTGAGATTCCTAAGGTGATTCATCCTAGCTGGGTCTATCAGTGGCCATATCTGACTCCCATATCTGTTATGCCAGGGCCTGTTGTGTATGGATCATACTTGCCAACTCTCCCGGATTGTCCGGGAGACTCCCGCATTTTGCGAGAGTCTCCCGGACGAGTGTGGCAATCTCCCTGATAGGAAGGGGGAAAAATTTAGTTTAAATGCCGCGATTCACCCGGAATCGCGGCGTTTAGCCCCGCCCCCACTGTAAAATGATGCGATTTGCGTCATTCCGTCACGGGGGCGGGGCCAAAATGACGCGATTTCGCAGCCCCACCCCCTACACGCCCACGTCCCAGCCGGCATCTCCCGGAAAAAGAAAAAAAAATGTTGGCAAGTATGGTATGGATGTGAAAATGTATTTAGACAGGATGTCTTAACCCCTTTAAATTTGCAGGATGTGGGACAAGCCTCATCATTTGTTCCTTGTGGACTTGCCCCACAGGGGGAGTGTGTAACCCCTGGGGATGCTGCAGTTGGACTTGAGCACCCAGGGGCTAATAATCACAATTGCATCAGTAAGAAAAGAGATGCATATAGCTATTTACCAGTCAAGGAGAAGGAACTACATCTCCCAGAAAGCTGTTATGAAGAGGGGGCGGAGCCTAAGAAGACTGAGAAACCAGAGGGCGGAGAGAGAGAGGGAGAGAGGAGCATCCTGGGAGAGACTGAGCTGTGTGACCAGTTCAGATAGGTGACCCTAGGCAGAAGGGCACTGGATGAGTGATCTGAGCAGAGAGAGCAGTCTGCAGAGATATCAAAGCTGGGTGCAGTTCTGAACAGAACCTGCTGGAAGCCACAGTTTGAAGCTGTAGGAGGAGGTTTGCATGCATCTCTGAAGAAGGACATTTTACAAGTCAGCCATTTTGGAGATAATCAAGTTCAGACCTGTGACACACTGGTGCAGATAAGTTACTGGTTATTTTTATCTATCTGTTGTTGTTCAAGTGGGGTTTGGACTATATCTGGCCACAAGGGCTGAAGAGTTAGGGATAGATGGGTGGGCAGGTAAATATGCACCAAGTGTGTGTCTAATCAGCACTTGTGGAACTACAAGTCCCAGGATACAAATTAGAAAGGATTTTACAGTTGTTGCTAGAGGAGGGTCTGCATACTGTGACTGCTGTACCTCACTGCAAGTGATTTAAAGACCTCCAAAATCTGCAAACTGGACACATGATGTTTCCATGCCATGCTGCATACATACAGAAGGGCCCCAACTTGCAGTGCACTGCTCTATTTGTGTGGTGTGTTTGAATACTGCTGTGTGTGTCTGGCAGTACATTGTAGGGCTATAAGGGAAAATATATAAATTCACCCTGCAAGATATTCACAGTATCAGGAGCAAGTAAGATATCTGATATATTTTTTCATGTGTATAAAGCTGTGACAGTTAATGGTTATATTGTTATATATTATATTATATTGTATGCTGTTATTGATTTATTGCGAGTTTTTGTGTTAACTTGGTGTGCATAGTAAGAAGTGGTGCGCCACTTTCATCCACACTGTTTTATTACTGTATTGTATTGTTTGCACTATTATTTCAAATTATACCAAAGTATATTTTTCTATAAAATTACAAAGCTGCATTTAGGATTTCCATTTAAATAAATGTGCCTGGCTGGCTTTTGCAGCACACATTTTGTCACAGAGTGTTAATACTGGGCAGGGGGTTTCCCGAATCTTCCCCTGGTGTATCTTTTGAACACCCCCCAGAAGAGAAAGCAGAGATTCGGGTGGAGGCACTGAAAACCAAGTACCAAGCTGAGAAGCATCTGCGTGGTTCAATATATATATATACCCTCACAACGCTTAATACACAAGGGGGTGTTACATACGAAACATGCAAACTGCTGTGTGGTGCACATCTGCCTGTATTAGTGCAATATTCATCCGCTAGGTACTTTCCAGCTCTACATGCAGTAGTGAACGCTATGTATTTGAATGGGCATAGGAACATTGCCGTGCAGCTCTCAGGCGTTCTTTCATGTATTACTGACTACCCTTTTTTGTTAATTACCAAACAATACAGTGATGGTTATATAGTGGTGGTTGTAATGTACATTACAATATGTGTTCCCCTTTCTGTTATGCTACTTTCTTCACCTATCAGGCACCAGTGGTCTCTGTATCAGAACATGCTGGCACTTGTGAATCTCAAAGGGTTAGCATGGCCATTGCCCTGGCAGCCATGAGTAGAAGCTCGTTGTTATTACAATTGTCAAACTTTGCCACGAGGCCTTGCACTAATAGGGAGTCCACGCTGATGATTGAGAGAAAGTGCCCAGTCTGTTCCCCCATCACCCTTTAACCCACTGCTGGACATAAATCACTGTTCAGCGTCGGACTGGCCCACCGGGATACCGGAAAAATCATCAGTGGGCCCCGCTGCCTGCTGGCCACACCCCCTTTTAAAAGTGGGCGGAGCTGCCCTGGGCACCCGTTGTCCCCACTAGGGAGCCCGCTGTCCTCCTCCACATCCCCGTTGCTTCAAATGTGATCGCAGCTGCGATCGCATTTGGAAGATGACAGGCTGTCACTGACAGTCTGTCATCTTCCAAATGCGATTGCAGCTGCGATCATGTGACCCGCCCCCTCCCCTCCCCCTGTCAGCTGATTGCCAGATGGATGCCTGAGAGGCTGCCTGGAGCATCAAGGAGCTAAGAGGCTGCTACAATCAACAAATGGGTAAGTATCTTTCAGCCACTTGTATATATTTTTTGTGCTATCACTGTATATATATATATATATATATATATATATCTATATCTATATATATATACATATATATGTGTGTGTGTGTCATTTTATATATATATATATATATATATATATATATGAATTAGGGGGCACTATTGCAGCTATAATATGGGCAGCACAGTGGCCTAGTGGTTAGCACTTCTGCCTCACAACATTGGGGTCATGAGTTCAATTCCCAACCATGGCCTTATCTGTGTGGAGTTTGTATGTTCTCCCTGTGTTTGCGTGGGTTTCCTCCGGGTGCTCCGGTTTCCTCTCACACTCCAAAAACATTGGCTGCTATCAAAATTTACCCTAGTCTCTGTCTGTTCCCTTGTCTGTCTGTGTCTGTGTTTGAGTGTGTGTCTATATTAGCGCATTAGACTGTAAGCTCCAGTGTGGCAGGGACTGATGTGAATGAGTTCTCTGTACATCGCTGCGGAATTAGTGGCGCTATATAAATAAATGATGATAATATGAAATGGGGACACTATAGTGTGGCATTTGTGAATTTTTTTTACTGCTGTGTGGTATAACATGGCACTATTGTGTGAGATAACATTGGGGCCACTCCTGTGTGGCATAATATTGGTTGCGGGCACTAATGTGTGGGACAACATTGCGGCTACTCCTGTGTGGCATAATATTGTTTGGGGGCACTAATGTGTGGGATAAAATTGGGGGCACTCCTGTGTGGCCTAATATTGTTTGGGGGCACTCCTGTGTGGCCTAATATTGTTTGGGGGCACTAATGTGTGGGATAACATTGGGGGCACTCCTGTGTGGCATAATATTGTTTGGGGGCACTACTGTGTGGCATAATATTGTTTGGGGGCACTCCTGTGTGGCATAGGGGGACTGACTATACTAAACTATAGGTGGGCTGCCATTCTGCACTAAACTATAGGGAGGGGGGCTGCCTATGCTAAACTATAGGTAGGGGGGGCTGCCTATGCTAAACTATAGTGAGGGGGGCTGCCTATGCTAACTATAGTGAGGGGGGGTGCCTATGTTAAACTATAGTGAGGGAGGGGGCTGCCTGTGTTAAACTATAGGGAGGGGTGCTGCACAGAGAACATTATAGGGAGGGGGTGATGGGACCTTTAATTTAATGCTGAGGTGTTTTGGGCCTATAATTGAATGTGGGGCTGAGTGTGGGGAGGAGGGCTATCTATTAAATGTGAATATTAATTAATGCTGGGAATGGTTGTGGGAAATGGATGTATTGAATGTAAATGCTATTAATTTATTGCTGGGGCTGTTTGGAGGGAGGGTAATAGGTTTATTTATTAAATGGGAATACTATTAATTTAATGTTGGGTCTGGAGGAAGGCCTAAGTATTAGTTGTGGGTCCTATTTATTTAGTGCCGAGGCTGGTTGGAATTTTCTAAATGTACCCATTATTTTTTTCAAATAGGGCCCTCAACTTTCCAGGATCCATACAAGCTGCAACTAAAGAAACCAGCAGCCACAGATGGTAAAAATGACAAGAACAGGTAGAACAGTCTGTCAAATGTTCTGAGTCTAGTGCAGGCTTGGCTAACCTGTGGCACTCCAGGTGTTGTGAAACTACAAGTCCCAGCATACCCTTCCAGCAATTAGCTGCTATATATTGGCAAAGCATGCTGGGGCTTGTACTTTCACAACACCTGGAGTGCCACAGGTCAGCCAAGTCTGGTCTAGTGGGACAATCCCGATTTTTGGTGACTGTTCTGCCAATCTAAGGGGCAGGTCAACACTGTGTACTCTTTATATACACTCTACATTATTTATATACTACACTATGGTGCTAGCTGTCCTTCGTGGGCTGACCACTCCCCCACTAATGTCTGGTCACACCTCTATAATGGCTGGCCACACCCCCTCTGGTGGGCCCCTAGCATTGCAGTCCCCCGGTGGGCCCTTCATGCCCCAGTCCGACACTGTCACTGTTACCTCTACACCCATCACCCTGGGCTATGGGAAGAGTCCTAGTTCTATCATGGAGCTGGGTACAGGGGGTTGGGGGGTTGAGGCTCAGCATTAATTACTTTAAAAATCTTAATAGCCAATTTTTAAACATAAATCAAACTAGAGATGGTTACTGACCACCGTGTTTTGGTTTTGTATTCGGTTTTGGATCTGGATTACCGTCGTCTTTTGGTTTTGGTTTTGGTTTTGCAAAACCGCCATTGCGTGTTTTGGTTTTAGTCTTGGTTTTGTTTTGCTATTTTGTTGGAAAATCAATGTTTTTGGGGCTAAAATAACCCAATTTAGTGCTCCAACTGTTTCATAGATAAGTAATCTAATTGTAGAGGTAATAAATCATCCAAAAAACAGTTTAATTCCTGGTAGGTAGGCCTTCATTTATTCTACACACAAAACAGATTGTCTTCCTCTCCATCTATGCATATGGGCAATGCAGCCATCTACTTTGGATGTATATTACACCCTACACTTATAGTTAAATATGTAAAGAAATGGAAAAAGGCAGTTTGCTTTATGTCTCTATAGGTTCCCCTCCACTTGTTGAAAAAAACAAAAAATTCAGCCGATATAGACTGTACAATATTAATTGAAATGGACAAAGCCAGTTTGGTTTCTGGCTCTCTAGGCCCCCCACCACTTGTCGAAAAAAAACAAAAAATTCAGCCGTTATAGACTGTACAATATTAAGAGAAATGGACAAAGCCAGTTTGGGGTCACTCTGTCTATGACACCCTACCCTTAAGGATAAACTGCGCAAACAGCAGCCTTTCAAGACGGTACGTGATATGGAAATGTCCCAAGTCCCTTTCCTCTTTGGGGGTATATTGCACCCTACACTTACATAGAAAGTTTTAAAAAGATGTTATCGTCATCATCTTCAGCTTCATCCTCACCCTCATCAGTGTGTACGTCATCATCACAGACTATCAAATCATCGCCGCTTGAATCCGCCATTAGAGAACAGTCAGTGCTTGGATGTCTTGGCTGGTGAAGGCCTTCCTCGTGGAAGATGTAGTTCATTTTTATAAACATCATTTTCTCCACAT
This sequence comes from Mixophyes fleayi, assembly GCF_038048845.1. Lineage (NCBI taxonomy): Eukaryota > Metazoa > Chordata > Amphibia > Anura > Limnodynastidae > Mixophyes > Mixophyes fleayi. The sequence continues at coordinate 178,252,025 of NC_134404.1, forward strand.
TTTTGGGAAGTAACCTACGGCGATCACTGACTAAGTACCCTGCTGTGCTGAACACATTTGTGGGTGGGCAGCTTAAGTATTGCAAAGCAAGTTTGTACATAGGTTTCTAAATGGCCTGCTTTTCTTCCCAGTAAGGAAAGGGACTGTCTGACATTTCCATATCAACTACCTCTTGAAAGTAATCCTCCACCATTCTTTGCATGTTTATACTTGTATTGGATGGAGTTATGGGCAAAGTGACACATTTTTTTGAAAAATCCTTCAAACCAGCCCAGATGTTAAACTGTTCTGGTCTGCCTGCTGCGTCTTCCCTGCTTCTTTTTGGGAAATTTATTTTTTTACGAGCAGCAGCAGCTTGAGAAAGTGAAGGAGGACACGTCGTCAAGCCGAGGCCCAGTTCAGCGCCAAACTTGCTGAGCAATAGCTCCTTGCAAAAGTTCACATCTCGCTCATTTACAAGTACAGACTCAATGTAGGTCTTAAACCTTGGATCAAGCACAGTGGCCAAAACGTACTGATCCGAGTTCAACATCTTAATAACTCGAGGATCATTGTGAAGCGAATGAAGTACTTGATCGACAAGGCCAACATACTTTGCTGAATTGCTTGCTTAAAGCTCCTCCTTCATTTTCTCAAGCTGTTTTCCAATAGTCTAATTAAAGGAATGACTTGGCTCAAACTAGCAGAGTCTGCACTCACCTCACACGTCATAACTTCAAATGGTTTCAGCACCTTGCACAGCACTGAAAGGATTCCCCACTGTGCAAGAGTGAAATACATCCCCCTCCTTTCCCAATGTCATGGCTTGTGCAATATGCTTGGATGGCTTTGCGCTGTTCCTCCATCCTCTGAAGCATGTACAGGGTGGAATTCCACCTAGTTACCACCTCTTGCTTAAGTTGGTGGCAGGGCAAGTTAAACTGCTCTTGGAGCTGCTGTAATATCCTATATGCTGTGGCTGAATGCCTGAAATGGCCTGTAATTTTATGGGCCACCGAAAGCATCTCCTGCACCTCACGGTTATTTTGTAGGAAGCTCTGCACCACCTAGATGATGATGTGAGCAAAACAGGGAATGTGTTGGAAATTACCCAGCTGTAATGCTCGCACTATATTGTTGGCATTATCAGAAATGACATACCCTGGGGAGAGTTCAAGTGGTATAAGCCATGTATCAATCACATCTCTCAGTTTGCGTAACAAATTGTCAGCCGTATGCCTGTTAGTGAAGCCGGTGATACAAAGAGTGGCCTGCCTGTGACAAATGTTACGTAGTGGTGTACATGATGCTGCTGTTCCTGCTGGTGAAGGTGAATGACCAACCCAGTGGGCTGTCACAGTCATATAGTCTTTGGTTTGGCCACTTCCACTTGTCCACATATCTGTGGTTATGTGGACAGTGGGCAGAATGGCATTTTTCAGCGCAATCTCTACATTTTTACACACTTTTTGGTACCCGGAACAGCAGTATGAAGATCTGGACGGAGGACAGAGATCGTCGCCGCTCTAACTTTTCCCTGTGATCAGATCCAGTGAGTAACTTTGGATAGCATATTTCTGCAGCAATGGACATTCATCTAAATGTTTCTATTGCGTGAGTGATAGTTGAGAAGGTGATTTCTCCAAGCACTATTTTGATACAGTGGAAGTTGTCTATGGACTTTTATTTATTCACTGACTGTGCTAGTGTTATTTACATTTAGCGGAATTTGAGTGGCAGGATATTTCTTCTATTTACTTGGAACCCTTAAAGAGGGTGGAACCTACCATTTTTTCTATTTGGAGTACACCAGCACACATATTTATGTGTACCATACTGTTTCACCGGCCTATACATACATATAGATTGATTTGACATATTCTGCTATTTTTATTTTTTATTTTTTATTTTCCATTTTTTATGGTCATATCCATTCATTTTTGGTCTAGACCTTTTTGCATCTATACATATATATATATATATATATTTTTTTTTTTTTGTTGGGGTCTGCAGAATTCTTTATGTATGCATGTAGTAATTTTTTATATTGATGTTTTTATCCTAAAAATACATGTACATTTATATATTGGCCATTGTCATTTATTATTTTCTAGCGCCGGGGAATTTGTGATTGTTTATTTGTACTATTTGGAGAGGATTTAGGATCGCCTCCCCTTTTCCCCAATTGGCAGCTTTTACTTCTATCGTGGTGAGCGCTGGTATACTGTTTTATTGTATTTTACTTTTTGGTATAGTTGTGGAATTGCTTTATGGGAGAAATGGTGTTGCGATGGAATTCTGTAACGCGGACACAAAACCTCAATTAACTGTGAAAAACCAGCTGCGTTTATTGTGGAGATCGGACGCAGATCTAACACTAACATTGCAACCATGGCATCAATGATTCGCTTGGCGACTGGGTGACTGCTGTCATATTTGCTTCCCCTAGCAAATGATTGTTTCACAGTTAATTGCTGAAATGTAGGACTGCTCATTTTCTTGACCTGCCTCTGGGCTGACGATTCACCCCCAGCAGCAGCAACAGCAGCAGCAGTGGGACTAAAGCTTTCTTCAGAGGAATCAATAATAGTGCAGGAGTCATCCAACCTTAATGCCGGGCTAACTGCGAGCGCTACTGAGGATATTGATGAGGATGGTGTGGTGGGTGTATTTTGTAGCCGTCGGGATGTCAGTGAGCGGAGGGTCTTAGCTGATGATGGAGTGCTTGTAATTTTTTGGGAAGAACTTTCAGCTTTTCCCAACACTTTGCCATGAACTCTCGTTAAATGGCGTAACATAGACGAGGTTCCAAGATGGTTAAGGTCCCTCCCTCGACTGACTGTGGCTTGACATAGACTACAAATGGCTATACAATTGTTGTGTGGATTTGGGTAGAAATAATTCCACACATAAGAAGTGGATTTTTTTGTTTTATGCCCAGGCATGACAATGGCCTTTTTCTTGTCACGTGCCAGAACTACTGACACTGGTGCAGGACTTACACAAACAACCTCATCCTCATCAACATCCTCATTAGCGCCCTCGTCGCCTACACAAATCTCCCCCTCATCCTCTTCTAATTCCAAAGTGGCATCCTCAATTTGTGTATCACCGGCTACACTCGGGCTATTAAGGCACACATCAGCAGAATGCTCACGATTAGACATCCCACTGTTGGAAGGACTCTCCAGGTATTGGTGTCATTTGTGAATCAGAGCAAACATTATCCTCTATTGCCTTACTGTTATCTTGCAACTCGGCTTTGACGTGTAACAGTAGTTGTGCACCAATTGTAGGCTCAGTAACTTTTTGGGATCTGCCACTAATCGCCAAAGGTGAAGGCCTCATTCTCTCTTTGCCACTGCGTGTGTAGAATGGCATGTTGGCAATTTTTTTTTTATCGGCACTTAACTTTTGCTCACTTAACTTCTTTTTCGCTTCAACACAGTAAAATTTTTAATTTTTTTGTTTTTTGGACTGATTTCGAAACACTGTGTAGTTTGACATCGCCTTGCCCAGGTGACGTACTGGGAACACTAACATCAGGACTGGTGACAGAACCTGGTTGCTCATTCTGTTCATATGTGGACTGCTTTGAATCCATTCTCAGCCCAAAGCACTTGTAGTGCTAAAAATTGTTTGGTAAGATACTGCTGACAGATAGTAATTTTGACAGCCAGAAATATTTATGCACAATTATGGGGGACACCCCAAAAGCACTGTGGAGTGCTAGAAATTATTTGGTAAGATACTGCTGACAGATAGTAATTTTGACAGCCAGAAATATTTATGCACAATTATGGGGGACACCCCAAAAGCACTGGGGAGTGCTAAAAATTATTTGGTAAGATACTGCTGACAGATAGTAATTTTGACAGCCAGAAATATTTATGCACAATTATGGGGGACCCAAAAAAAACTGGGGAGTGCTAAAAATTATTTGGTAGATACTGCTGACAGATAGTAATTTTGACAGCCAGAAATATTTATGCACAATTATGGGGGACCCAAAAAAAACTGGGGAGTGCTAAAAATTATTTGGTAGATACTGCTGACAGATAGTAATTTTGATAGCCAGAAATATTTATGCACAATTATGGGGGACCCAAAAAAAACTGGGGAGTGCTAAAAATTATTTGGTAGATACTGCTGACAGATAGTAATTTTGACAGCTAGAAATATTTATGCACAATTATGGGGGACACCCCAAAAGCACTGGGGAGTGCTAAAAAGTATTTGGTAGATACTGCTGACAGATAGTAATTTTGACAGCCAGAAATATTTATGCACAATTATGGGGGACATCCCAAAAGCACTGGGGAGTGCTAAAAAGTATTTGGTAGATACTGCTGCCAGATAGTAATTTTGACAGCCAGAAAGATTTATGCACAATTATGGGGGACATCCCAAAAGCACTGAGGAGTGCCAAATATTTATAATCTTCAAGTATCGCGAGAACCGAGCCCCGAGATCCGACGACGTTGGCTCGGTACTCGCATACCCAAAGTTCGGGTGGGTTCGGCTCTCTGGGAACCGGACCCGCCCATCTCCATTTAAAACAGAGGTGAACACCGACTGAAGACACGTGGAAGCAGTTCCTTAACTACCATTGGTGTTGTAGTTGACGTGCACCGGGGCCCTAGGAGATAATGGGGCCCCCGCTGCATGGCAGATGCAGAGGTTAGGGGGCCCCGGCTCCCTCCTCCTCACCTACCTGCACCGGGGCCCACAGATCACTAGTTCCGCCTCTGCGTGGAAGAGATATGCGAAGATGATATATGGGTACTTAATGCTGACACATCAGGTTTGCAACCTCAGCTGTGGCTGACACGATTTCAGGGGGACAGTCCCGATTTTAGGGCTCTGACCTGCTGTCCCTCCCAGGGATATGTTTGTCTCGTGGGTGGGAATGTTGAGAGAAGGGAGGTATGTAATGGGCAGCCTAGCGCTTTTCAGGACTAGTGACCACACCCCTCTGTCCCGCCGGTGGGGACGGACATATTGGGAGGTACGCTATTTACGCTGACCGCTTGTCATATTTCTAACAGGCCGCGACGACACTGATGACCCTCCGCTGTTAACGCCCCATTCATATTTTTAGGTCAGGGAAAAGTTATCATTTAACAGTTACATGAGACGAAAAGAAGTATGTGATGGCAGAAATTACCGCTTATGCGGCTGAAGCAGAACCATTGACTTGTCATGGGGGGATGGACACTGGCAGAAATACAGCAGCAAACTGGATTGTGGGTAAAACTGGAGGACTGATAGATCAAAGGGCGAAAAGCCCTATTGCTGGCAAAAACGTTTTTATCCATCAGTAGGATAACAGCTTCAAATCATTTAAAAATACATCTGCAGCACTAAAGGTCATTTATAAAATGCTAGGTCTTTCGCTTTTATGTTGTCAAACACCTGTGTGGTGCTTCTGTGTCCGCTGGTATGGACACATGCATGGCTGAGCGCATCTACAGCGTGTTGGCCGCAGGGGGAGCTACACTTTTCTCCTTTTGATGGGAGGAACAAGTGAGAGATGGGTGAAATGGGACATTTCAGGTCCGAGTTCACAGTGGTTAGCACTGCTGCCTCACGGGGCTGGGGTCATGGCTTCGATTCCAACCAAGGCCCTATTTGTGCAGAGTTGGTATGTTCTCCCCGTGTTTGCATGGCTTTCCTGTGGGTGCTCCTTTTCCCTCTCAAAATTCAAAGCCATATTGGTAGGTCAATTGGCGTCTGACAGAAACTAACCATTTGTGTGTGTCCGTGTAGCAGGGAAATTAGATTGTAAGCTCCAGTGGGGCAGGGATTGGTGGAAATAATTAAATATACTTTGTAACGTGCTGCATAATATGTAGGCACTATGTAAATAACTGTTAGTAAATAAATCCATTTCTTGCTGAGTGCAAGTACAAAATCAAAAATTTGTTGTTCAGGATGAGATATTCAAAAGAACTCTAAAGACTATGCCCACTGAACCTTTTTTGACACACAAAACAAACCCTGTGAAGCACATCTATATGTAATTAATTAAAATATGCAAATATTACAGAGACATGTTCCCTTACTCTCCTGATTTAATTATAACCCTTTTACATCTATCTAATCTGTGTTCCAGTTCTGGACAAGAGAATAAGGAGATGTACCTGCAAACTTTGAAATAATGAGCAAAGGGAGGGAGATCCCAATAGGGGGCATGGTGGGAAGGTGAAAATGGGCGGGGCACTGTCAATCACATTATCTTGCATCACAGGGGGCGGGGCCAAAATATGCTATTCACCGTGAATCGAGTCATTGAGTCTAGGCTCCCATCCTGCCCGCTTCACTAGGAAGTGGGCATGATGTGGGAGAATGCTCTCCTGGGAGTCCAGGGGTCCTACCCAGATTTTGTGAGTCTCCCGGACATTCCAGGAGAGTTGGCAAGTATTTGAATACTGCATACTTGCCAACTCTCTCTGAATGTCAGGGAGACTCCCTGAAATAGGGGTGATCTCCCTCACTCCCTGAAGAGTCTGGCATTCTCCCTGATGCTGAGCCAGTACAAGACGTGGTTGGCTTAGCCATCTGTGGCATGATGACACAGTTCAGAAATTGTGTCCTATGTCCATGTATTGATGCCAATGGAGGTGGCCATTTTCATGGAGACCAAGATTTAATCAAACACTGACAGGTAAGACAACATGACTTCAGTAATGGAGACAGAAATGTAAAAGACACTTCAGTCTCTAGAGATTCATTAGCTGCTTTTCTTTAATGCATAGTTGCATACTCTCCTGGAATATCCGGGAGACTCATGCATTTCCAGAGAGAGGAGGGCAATCTCCCGATTCTCGTCCCGCTATAAATAAGTGATGGGGCGGGGCTTAATGATACAAATATCATATCACCTTAGCCCCACCCCCTGTTGTAATTGGCCAAAATTGTGGCAATCATTTAGGGGACGGTGCCAAAATGATGGGATTCATCAAGCTCCACCCCTGAACGCCCACCTCCCCCGGGATCTCCCTGAATCCAACGAGGAAAAGTTGACAAGTATGGTATACTGTGCTAGAGATCACTATTCTCCAAGGAAAGACGGATTGGCAGTGGGCAGGGACAGATGAAAGAATACAAATTGGCAATGTTCAATTCCCTCCTCCCTACTCCAGCATCCACGTCTGTAATGACCTCCTGTACAGTGTCAGTCCTGCTCTCCATAGGAGAGGACTCATCTATCCTCTGTGTGCACATGACCTAAGTCCACAATTTCTGGGTTAATGAGACCTCTCGGACTCTGCAGACAGCTGACTAAGGTCCCGGAAGTAGGCTCACAGCCCTGCAAGGACCTGTGATGGGGCAAAAGAACTATTATTGGGAAAGGAGGAGATTTATTAATACTACTTACATAACATGAACATTTTTGTAATGCCAATAACGTTGTATTGTGTGATGGGGATCATTGTTTTATTTAAAAATCATTATTACCGTTATATTGTAATAATGTCAATTATAGGGATGAAAAACTATAGGCCTGGCCATTGTGTCTTTGTAAGATAGAAAACCATGAAACACTTTTCTTTTAATTACTGCCATCTTCTGATCGTTATGGGCTTAATTAGCAGTACATTTAGATGTCTAGAAATAAATTTAAAAGAGTGTCAGATAAATAATATATATTAAATGGCAGTATGTGATAGGAGTTGAGTGAAAGTAAATGAGAAGAAAATAAATCCTTGGAGACAGAGGACTATATGGACAGATGTGTGATAAATAGCCTGTGGACTCTGCCTTTTTATGGAATGTTGAGCTGAGTGAGGTCATGATGTGACATCATAATGGTAACTGCTAATATCACTGCTTCAAGACTCCACCCTCTGTCACACACAGCCAGGACACTGACCCAGCACCAGCATACATCACCAGCTCTCCTGCACAGACTGACGAAATCCTCTGCACCTCGCCATCCTCTCGCCAAAAGAGGCCAGGATTAGGTAAGTATATTGTCCAAAAGCGTATTCCTCACTTGGATGTGCCTGCAGACTTGGAGCTTGACTACCCCAAAAAAAACCTTGAGCTTGTTTGGAAATTTTTAGACTTTTGGTTCTAGCAGGGCGCTACTACTTTTGCAATTCTAAAAAGGGGATGGTCGTCCGATTCAGCAGATTGTGCAGCTTTTTGAGAGATACTAATTGGGCAACAAATTATAACTTCTGAATATTTGATTAAGGCTCAGTACTTGATTTCTGCATAGCCCCTTAATGCCCAGAGGGAAGGGAAGTCCTTGCAGCCATGGTTCCCCAGAGGTTTCCTCCACAGGGGGTTTTTCCTCTCCTGAGCGCTGAAGGATCACTCCTCGTGAGTCCAGGGGTATCCGCTATCTTGGTTCTCTTATAGAACAAGTTTGTAAGAGCCATAGCCATATTTTACTAGTTTATTATGCAGAATAACAAATGTACATTTTAATCTGAAAGAAAACCTTAATAAATATATTTTGAAAATATACTTTGCTTGTTCTTCATTTGTTTTCTTAATAAATGCTCCTGAAATGGGCAGAGAAGTGGTGTGTGAGATAATGACTGGGGGCAGAGATGGTAATGGGGGGCAGTACAGGGGTAGCTGAAAGAATGAAAACTCAGCTTATTAGAGGTAAACCAAAGGTATAGAGAAAAAAGAGGTTATCAAATGATTTAAATTACATTTATTCATAAGAAATAATAATACATCTAAGAGATATGTGGTCAAAAAGAGGTAAACAGATCTGTGTGTAAATGAAAGATACAACAATGTCATATACAGCTGCTGCTTTTATCCACCTGTTTCCTGTCTGCTTGGAGTGACTTCAACTGAAGAAGGAGGGGGGGTACAGCCCCCCACCTCCAAAACATTGTGTGTCATGACACCCACCTGTATCACAATAAACCAGCTCTGATCAGTGTTTGAAACATATGCCATATAAGAGGTGTGTTGTCTGATATAACGATTGTTATTAGATATATGATTGGGCAGTGGAGGAGCCCAGAGAGCGTATTTAGTAGAGATGGACACTGACCCCCATGTTTTGGTTTTGGATTCGGTTTTGGATCTGGATTACCGTCGTGTTTTGGTTTTGCAAAACCGCCATTGCGAGTTTTGGTTTTGGTTTTGGTTTTGTTTGGTTTTGTTTTGCAATTTGTTAAAAAAAATTACATTTATTGGTGCTAAAATAACATAATTTAGGTATTATTTTGTAGCTACATTATTATTAACCTCAGTAACACTAATTTCCAGTAATTTTTTATTCAATTTTGACCACCTCCTATATCACAATATGATTTTCCTACACTTGAAAAGAAAAATTGCTGCAGTTCTTGACACTGATAACAAAAAGGCCATTGTCATGCCTGGAAGACCAAAAATCCACCTCTTAAGTGTGGAATTATTTTTACACAAATCCTGGCAAGAGTTGTCTATCCACTTGTAGCGTTTTTAAAGCCACACTCAGTAGAGGTAGGGACCTTAACCATCTGGGATCCTCATCCATGTTTCATCATTTTTCAGCGAGTTCTTGGAAAACTGTTGGGAAAATCAGAAACTTCGGTTATAAAAAAATAACAACAAGCAGTCCAACATAATCTACCTCCCTTCTCTCATCTACATCCCAGCACTTGCAATCTTCCACCCCAACACCTTCATAATCAATATCCCCTGAACCAACAATTGGCAGTTAAACAATCCTTTGCAAGAGGAAGCAAGAATGAAACCTGTCACCCAGTCGCAAAGCGGATCACAGACACCCTGGGTACTATGCTAGTGTTAGATCTGCGTCCAACGTCCACTATTAATACACTTGGTTTAAGACATTTAATTGAGGTGTTCTGTCCCTGTTAGCAAATGTCATCACTATACCATTTTACTAGAAAAGCTAATTCTCTCCTGTACCAGAAAGTTCCTAAAAATGTAATAATTGGGCGACAAAATGGCATTTTACCCACTGTACACTTAACCACAGATATGTGGACAAGTGGAACTGGGCAAACTAAAGATTATATGACTGTGAAAGCCCACTGGGTTGGTATTTCACCTTCCCCAGCATGGACAGCAGCAGCATGTACCCAGGTACGTCACATTTTTGAGAAGTAGGCTACTCTGTGTATCAGCGACTTCAGTAAGAGGCATACAGCTGACAAACTGTTCCAAAAACTAAGGGATGTCATTGAAAGATGGCTAATCCTGCTTGGACTCTCCTGAGGATATGTCATTTCTGATTACGACCCCAATATTGGTGAAGCATTACAGCGGGGTTGAATTCCATCACATTTCCTGTTTTGCACACACTATCAACTTGGTGTTACAGAACTTTTTAAAAATGACATGCAGGAGATGCTGTTTGTTTCCAGCGACGTAGTTACCTGTGAAGAAACTGCAGACACGGTTAGCTTGAGTCAAGTGATTGCCTTAATAATACATTTTGAAAAGGTGCAACAGAAAATTATAGTGTGCAATAAAACAAAGTAAATGTGCTAACTATATTTTAATTGTAGATTAAATACTTAATTTTTAATTGCAAGGATCCCAGACTTATCAACATCTTGTTTGGACGTCTTCTCTTTCAGTTTCTCTGGCAACTGCTTGTTGTAAAACAAATTGCTTTCCCAAGACACCCAGTGGTGATACAGATGAGCCCGCTCAACATTTTGATATTTGCTGTGCTGTAAAAGAATTGTCCAAAAATCGTGACAGCTCTGCCCTAAAATCAACTAGTCATTCCCTTTGGAAGGCCATTATCGGCAATTACATCATACTACATAGACTTCTATGATGCTGGGATGAATTAGTATTGTTTGAGGAAGATTATCACTAAACCCTGCCACCTCTCCTGTTTTGCAGTGAGCTATGGTACAATAAAATGTAACTGCATATTTAGACCAAGACTGTCAGCCCTATTATTTCTATTTCATCAATTACAATTAGCAATGGAGCAATGGAGCTCTTCTCTTTGGGTGTTACCTATATAACGCAGCACAATTTGCCTGCAAATTCTGTAGACAAGCCTGCTTGTCTTCCTCTTCATCAATGACTCTTAGCAATTGAGCACTCGTCTTTGGGTGTATATTACTAATTCTCTCTTTGCCACTGCGTGTGTAGAATGGCATGTTGGCAATTTTTTTTTATCGGCACTTAACTTTTGCTCAGTAACACTTCTTTTTCGCTTTAACACAGTAAATTTTTTATTTTTTTTTGTTTTTTGGACTGATTTCGAAACACTGTGTAGTTTGACATCACCTTGCCCAGATGACTTACTGGGAACACTAACATCAGGACTGGTGACAGAACCTGGTTGCTCATTCTGCTCATATGTGAACTGATTTGAATCCATTCTCAGCACATAGCACTTGTAGTGCTAAAAATTATTTGGTAAGATACTGCTGACAGATAGTAATTTTGACAGCCAGAAATATTTATGCACAATTATGGGGGACACCCCAAAAGCACTGTGGAGTGCCAAATATTGAAAAAAAAAATCCTCTATCCTCCTCTCTTCTCTAGCGATTTTTGATAGCTCAATTGGAATCAGAATATTGTATTCTCTGTCCCTGCTCTAATCAGCCTGTGACTACACCCTGCTCTCTCCCTCTGTCAAATGGCTATGGATTGCTGTGGAGGCGTGTATTTATAATCTTCAAGTATCGCGAGAACCGAGCCCCGAGATCCGACGACGTCGGCTCGGTACTCGGATACCCAAAGTTCGGGTGGGTTCGGCTCTCGGGGAACCGGACCCGCCCACCTCCATTTAAAACAGAGGTGAACACCGACTGAAGACACGTGGAAGCAGTTCCTTAACTACCATTGGTGTAGTAGTTGACGTGCACCGGGGCCCTAGGAGATAATGGGGCCCCGCTGTATGGCAGATGCAAAGGTTAGGTGGCCCCGGCTCCCTCCTCCCCACCTACCTGCACAGGGGCCCACAGATCACTAGTTCTCCCTCTGCGTGGAAGAGACATGCGAAGATGATATATGGGTACTTAATGCTGACACATCAGGTTTGCAACCTCAGCTGTGGCTGACACGATTTCAGGGGGACAGTCCCGATTTTAGGGCTCTGACCTGCTGTCCCTCCCAGGGATATGTTTGTCTCAAGGGTGGGAATGTTGAGGGAAGGGGGGTATGTAATGGGCAGCCTAGCGCTTTTCAGGACTAGTGACCACACCCCTCTGTCCCGCCGGTGGGGGCAGACATATTGGGAGGTACGCTATTTACGCTGACCGCTTGTCATGTTTCTAACAGGCCGCGACGACACTGAGGCCCCTCCGCTGTTAACGCCCCATTCATATTTTTAGGTCAGGGACAAGTTATCATTTAACAGTTACATGAGATGAAAAGAAGTATGTGATGGCAGAAATTACCGCTTATGCGGCTGAAGCAGAACCATTGACTTGTGATGGGGGGGATGGACACTGACATAAATACAGCAGCAAACTGGATTGTGGGTAAAACTGGAGGACTGATAGATCAAAGGGCGAAAAGCCTATTGCTGGCAAAAACGTTTTTATCCATCAGTAGGATAACAGCTTCAAATCATTTAACAATACATCTGCAGCACTAAAGGTCATTTATAAAATGCTGGGTCTTCGCTTTTATGTTGTCGAACACCTGTGTGGTGCTTCTGTGTCCGCTGGTATGGACACATGCATGGCTGAGCGCATCTACAGCGTGTTGGCCGCAGGGGGAGCTACACTTTTCTCCTTTTGATGGGAGGAACAAGTGAGAGATGGGTGAAATGGGACATTTCAGGTCCGAGTTCACAGTGGTTAGCACTGCTGCCTCACGGGGCTGGGGTCATTGCTTCGATTTCAACCAAGGCCCTATTTGTGCAGAGTTGGTATGTTCTCCCCGCAGGGGCGGATTGGCCATTGGGCTTACCGGGAATTTTACCAGTAGGCCGGGGACATGATGAGGCCGACTGTCGGCTGCTTGAAGTTCTTGTTTTATTACATCTTATTTTTTTATCTGTTTTTTTATTTTATTTTTATTATGGATGCCGGCCGACAATCAGTGCCAGCCTAATATGGGGATGGATTGGGGGGGGAGAAAGGGGGCAGCGGAGGCCCCCTGAATCAGAGGTGCCAGCAGGGGGAACATTGTTGTCGCCGCGAAACTCATCATAAACCCCGCCCCCATGCGTGGCCGCGTCCTTGTCCTATCCAGTAATAAACATAGGTCACATGGGACTGGTGCTGTCTCATGTGTACTGTGCAGGAAGCGCCGCTGGAATAAGGTAAGTGTAAGTGTGAGGGTGTTTTATGTCAATGTAGCGTGTGCTAGTGTTATGGAAATGTAATGAGGGTCAGGACAGGAGACGTTATGTCAATGTAGTGTGTGTGGGCAGGGGGCTAATGTCAGTATAGTGTGTGTGGGCAGGTGGGCTTATGTCACTAATGGGGGTGAGGGCAGGAGGGCATATGACAATGAAATGGGGGTGAGGGCAGGGGGGCTTACGGCAATGAAATGGGGTGTGAGTTAGGTGGTGACTAATGGGTGATGGTGGGGCAATTCAGTTTAATAGTGGGGGGGCCTAACAATTTAAGATGCGTAGGCAGGACTTTTAATTTAATGCTAGTTTGGGGCTATTAATTCAATGTGGGGCTGATTTTGGGGAGGAGGGCTATTTATTAAATGTGAATATGAATAAATTAAGGCAAGGGATGATTTCGGGAAATGGTTATATTTATTAAACGTAAATGCTATTTATTGCTGGTCCTATTTGAACGTAGGGAAATAGGTTAATTTATTAAATGCGGATACTATTAATTTAATGTTTGGTTTGGTTGGAGGGAAATAGATCTATTGATCAAATGTGAATACTTTTATTTTAATGGAGCTAGAGGGAGGCCTAATTATTAAACGTGTGTGCTATTGATTTAACGCCGGGGCTCATTGGAGTTTTCTTAATTTAATGTACCCATTTTTTTTCCAGATATTACTCTCAACATTCCAGGATCCAGATGAGCAACAACTAAGCTAAAGACACCAGCAGCCACAGGTAGGGAAAGCGACAAGAACAGGACACATATACTCTGGTACATACAGTAGGCGCACAGACACAGTGAGCGCACACACATACGGGGACAGACACAGTGGGTACACACGCATACTGGGCCCCATTTATTTGGCCCCGCCCACATGAGGCCACTTTCAGACTTTTTTCCAGGGCCACTTTAAGTTCCCAATCCGCCCCTGTCTCCCCGTGTTTGCATGGCTTTCCTGCGGGTGCTCCTTTTCCCTCTCAAAATTCAAAGCCATACTGGTAGGTCAATTGGCGTCTGACAGAAACGAACCATTTGTGTGTGTCCGTGTAGCAGGGAAATTAGATTGTAAGCTCCAGTGGGGCAGGGATTGGTGGAAATAATTAAATATACTTTGTAACGTGCTGCATAATATGTAGGCACTATGTAAATAACTGTTAGTAAATAAATCCATTTCTTGCTGAGTGCAAGTACAAAATCAAAAATTTGTTGTTCAGGATGAGATATTCAAAAGAACTCTAAAGACTATGCCCACTGAACCTTTTTTGACACACAAAACAAACCCTGTGAAGCACATCTATATGTAATTAATTAAAATATGCAAATATTACAGAGACATGTTCCCTTACTCTCCTGATTTAATTATAACCCTTTTACATCTATCTAATCTGTGTTCCAGTTCTGGACAAGAGAATAAGGAGATGTACCTGCCAACTTTGAATTAATGAGCAAAGGGAGGGAGATCCCAATAGGGGGCGTGGTGGGAAGGTGAAAAGGGGGGGGCACTGTCAATCACATTATCTTGCATCACAGGGGGCGGGGCCAAAATATGCTATTCACCGTGAATCGAGTCATTGAGGCTAGGCTCCCATCCTGCCCGCTTCACTAGGAAGTGGGCATGATGTGGGAGAATTCTCTCCTGGGAGTCCGGGAGACCTACCCAGATTTGGTGAGTCTCCCAGACATTCCAGGAGAGTTGGCAAGTATTTGAATACTGCATACTTGCCAACTCTCTCTGAATGTCAGGGAGACTCCCTGAAATAGGGGTGATCTCCCTCACTCCCTGAAGACTCTGGCATTCTCCCTGATGCTGAGCCAGTACAAGACGTGGTTGGCTTAGCCATCTGTGGCATGATGACACAGTTCAGAAATTGTGTCCTATGTCCATGTATTGATGCCTATGGAGGTGGCCATTTTCATAGAGACCAAGATTTAATCAAACACTGACAGGTAAGACAACATGACTTCAGTAATGGAGACAGAAATGTAAAAGACACTTCAGTCTCTAGAGATTCATTAGCTGCTTTTCTTTAATGCATAGTTGTCTACTCTCCTGGAATATCCGGGAGACTCACGCATTTCTAGAGAGAGGAGGGCAATCTCCCGATTTTCGTCCCGCTATAAATAAGTGACAGGGGCGGGGCTTAAAGATACAAATATCATATCATCTTAGCCCCAATCCCTGTTGTAATTGGCCAAAATTGTGGCAATCATTTAGGGGACGGTGCCAAAATGATGGGATTCATCAAGCTCCACCCCTGAATGCCTACCTCCCCCGGGATCTCCCTGAAGCCAACGAGGAAAAGTTGACAAGTATGGTATACTGGGCTAGAGATCACTATTCTCCAAGGAAAGACGGATTGGCAGTGGGCAGGGAAAGATGAAAGAATACAAATTGGCAATGTTCAATTCCCCCGTCCCTACTCCAGCATCCACGTCTGTAATGACCTCCTGTGCAGTGTCAGTCCTGCTCTCCATAGGAGAGGACTCATCTATCCTCTGTGTGCACATGACCTAAGTCCACAATTTCTGGGTTAATGAGACCTCTCGGACTCTGCAGACAGCTGACTAAGGTCCCGGAAGTACGCTCACAGCCCTGCGAGGACCTGTGATGGGGCAAAAGAACTATTATTGGGAAAGGAGGAGATTTATTAATACTACTTACATAATATGAACATTTTTGTAATGCCAATAACGTTGTATTGTGTGATGGGGATCAGTGTTTTATTTGGAAATCATTATTTCCGTTATATTGTAATAATGTCAATTATAGGGATAAAAAACTATAGGCCTGGCCATTGTGTCTTTATAAGATAGAAAACCATGAAACACTTTTCTTTTAATTACTGCCATCTTCTGATCGTTATGGGCTTAATTATCAGTATATTTAGATGTCTAGAAATAAATTTAAAAGAGTGTCAGATAAATAATATATATTAAATGACAGTATGTGATAGGAGTTGAGTGAAAGTAAATGAGAAAAAAATAAATCCTTGGTGACAGAGGACTATATGGACAGATGTGTGATAAATAGCCTGTGGACTCTGCCTTTTTATGGAATGTTGAGCTGAGTGAGGTCATGATGTGACATCATAATGGTAACTGCTAATATCACTGCTTCAAGACTCCACCCTCTGTCACAAACAGCCTGGACACTGACCCAGCATCAGCATACATCACCAGCTCTCCTGCACAGACTGACGAAATCCTCTGCACCTCGCCATCCTCTCGCCAAAAGAGGCCAGGATTAGGTAAGTATATTGTCCAAAAGCGTATTCCTCACTTGGATGTGCCTGCAGACTTGGAGCTTGACTACCCCAAAAAAAACCTTGAGCTTGTTTGGAAATTTTTAGATTTTTGGTTCTAGCAGGGCGCTACTACTTTTGCAATTCTAAAAAGGGGATGGTCGTCCGATTCAGCAGATTGTGCAGCTTTTTGAGAGATACTAATTGGGCAACAAATTATAACTTCTGAATATTTGATTAAGGCTCAGTACTTGATTTCTGCATAGCCCCTTAATGCCCAGAGGGAAGGGCAGTCCTTGCAGCCATGGTTCCCCAGAGGTTTCCTCCACAGGGGGTTTTTCCTCTCCTGAGCGCTGAAGGATCACTCCTCGTGAGTCCAGGGGTATCCGCTATCTTGGTTCTCTTATAGAACAAGTTTGTAAGAGCCATAGCCATATTTTACTAGTTTATTACTAGTTTATTATGCAGAAAACCTTAATAAATATATTTTGAAAATATACTTTGCTTGTTCTTCATTTGTTTTCTTAATAAATGCTCCTGAAATGGGCAGAGAAGTGGTGTGTGAGATAATGACTGGGGGCAGAGATGGTAATGGGGGGCAGTACAGGGGTAGCTGAAAGAATGAAAACTCAGCTTATTAGAGGTAAACCACAGGTATAGAGAAAAAAGAGGTTATCAAATGATTTAAATTACATTTATTCATAAGAAATAATAATACATCTAAGAGATATGTGGTCAAAAAGAGGTAAACAGATCTGTGTGTAAATGAAAGATACAACAATGTCATATACAGCTGCTGCTTTTATCCACCTGTTTCCTGTCTGCTTGGAGTGACTTCAACTGAAGAAGGGGGGGGTACAGCCCCCCACCTCCAAAACATTGTGTGTCATGACACCCACCTGTATCACAATAAACCAGCTCTGATCAGTGTTTGAAACATATGCCATATAAGAGGTGTGTTGTCTGATATAACGATTGTTATTAGATATATGATTGGGCGGTGGAGGAGCCCAGAGAGCGTATTTAGTAGAGATGGACACTGACCCCCATGTTTTGGTTTTGGATTCGGTTTTGGATCTGGATTACCGTCGTGTTTTGGTTTTTTGCAAAACCGCCATTGCGTGTTTTGGTTTTGGTTTTGTTTGGTTTTGTTTTGCAATTTGTTAAAAAAAATTACATTTATTGGTGCTAAAATAACATACTTTAGGTATTATTTTGTAGCTACATTATTATTAACCTCAGTAACACTAATTTCCAGTAATTTTTTATTCAATTTTGACCACCTCCTATGTCACAATATGATTTTCCTACACTTGAAAAGAAAAATTGCTGCAGTTCTTGACAGTAATAACAAAAAGGCCATTGTCATGCCTGGAAGACCAAAAATCCACCTCTTAAGTGTGGAATTATTTTTACACAAATCCTGGCAAGAGTTGTCTATCCACTTGTAGCGTTTTTAAAGCCACACTCAGTAGAGGTAGGGACCTTAACCATCTGGGATCCTCATCCATGTTTCGTCTTTTTTCAGCGAGTTCTTGGAAAACTGTTGGGAAAATCAGAAACTTCGGTTAAAAAAAATAACAACAAGCAGTCCAGCATAATCTACCTCCCTTCTCTCATCTACATCCCAGCACCTGCAATCTTCCCCACCAACACCTTCATAATCAATATCCCCTGAACCAACAATTGGCAGTTAAACAATCCTTTGCAAGAGGAAGCAAGAATGAAACCTGTCATCCAGTCGCAAAGCGGATCACAGACACCCTGGGTACTATGCTAGTGTTAGATCTGCGTCCAATGTCCACTATTAATACACTTGGTTTAAGACATTTAATTGAGGTGTTCTGTCCCTGTTAGCAAATGTCATCACTATACCATTTTACTAGAAAAGCTAATTCTCTCCTGTACAGGAAAGTTCCTAAAAATGTAATAATTGGGCGACAAAATGGCATTCTACCCACTGTACACTTAACCACAGATATGTGGACAAGCGGAACTGGGCAAACTAAAGATTATATGACTGTGAAAGCCCACTGGGTTGGTCATTCGCCTTCCCCAGCTAGGACAGCAGCAGCATGTACCCAGGTACGTCACATTTTTGAGAAGTAGGCTACTCTGTGTATCAGCGGCTTCAGGAAGAGGCATACAGCTGACAAACTGTTCCAAAAACTAATGCATGTCATTGAAAGATGGCTAATCCTGCTTGGACTCTCCTGAGGATATGTCATTTCTGATTATGACCCCAATATTGGTGAAGCATTACAGCGGGGTTGAATTCCATCACATTTCCTGTTTTTCACACACTATCAACTTGGTGTTACAGAACTTTTCAAAAATGACATGCAGGAGATGCTGTTTGTTTCCAGCGAAGTAGTTACCTTGAGTCAAGTGATTGCCTTAATAATACATTTTGAAAAGGTGCAACAGAAAATTATAGTGTGCAATAAAACAAAGTAAATGTGCTAACTATATTTTAATTGTAGATTAAATACTTAATTTTCTTTGCAAGGATCCCAGACTTATCAACATCTTGTTTTGACATCTTCTCTTTCAGTTTCTCTGGCAACTGCTTGTTGTAAAAACAAATTGCTTTCCCAAGACACCCAGTGGTGATGCAGATGAGTCCGCTCTACATTTTGATATTTGCTATGCTGTAAAAGAATTGCCCAAAAATCGTGACAGCTCTGCCCTAAAATCAACTAGTCATTCCCTTTGGAAGGCCATTATCGGCAATTACATCATACTACACAGACTTCTATGATGCTGGGATGAATTAGTATTGTTTGAGGAAGATTATCACTAAACCCTGCCACCTCTCCTGTTTTGCATTGAGCTATGGTACAATAAAATGTAACTGCATATTTAGACCAAGACTGTCAGCCCTATTATTTCTATTTCAGCAATTACAATTAGCAATGGAGCAATGGAGCTCTTCTCTTTGGGTGTTACCTATATAACGCAGCACAATTTGCCTGCAAATTCTATAGAAAAGCCAGCTTGTCTTCCTCTTCATCAATGACTCTTAGCAATTGAGCACTCGCTTTTGGGTGTATATTACACCCAAACATTATTAGTGAAAATTAGGAAAAATACAGTTTAATCCATGATAGGCCCTCCACCATCCTTTGCATGTTAATAGTAGGATTGGTTGGAGTTATGGTCAAGGTCACACATTTTTTTGACAAATCCTTCAAACCAGCCAAGGGGGTAAATGTATGAATCTCTGGATTCTTCATCTCCGGCGTGTTCAGCCTCTTCAGCGCTTAAATTTAAAGCGGCGCTGCATTGTAAAGGGAAACTTCCCTTTACAATGCAGCGCCGCTTTAAATTTAAGCGCTGAAGAGGCTGAACACGCCGGAGATGAAGAATCCGGAGATTCATACATTTACCCCCAGATGTCAAACTGTTGTGGTCTGCCACCTGCGTCATCCCTGCTTGTGTTTGGAAAGTGCAAATTGGTGCCAGAACCTCACGTGCCAGAACTGCTCCCACTGGTGCCATACTGCTGCAGGACTTACACAATCAATCGCATCCTCATCGCCGGATACCCAAATCTCCCCCACATCCTCTTCTAAAGACAAAGGGCTAGATTTACTATGCAGCGGGTTTGAAAAAGTGGGGATGTTGCCTATAGCAACCAATCAGATTCTAGCTTTCATTTTATTTAGTACCTTCTACAAAATAACAGCTAGAATCTGATTGGTTGCTATAGGCAACATCTCCACTTTTTCAAACCCGCAACTTAGTAAATCTAGCCGAAAGTGTCATCCTCACTTGGTGTATCACAGGCTACACTCGGGCTGTTCAGGCACACATCAGCAGAACTGCTGAAAGGGCCCTTCTTTATGGGTACCCTAACAGAATGCTCACAATTAGACATCCCACTTTTGGATGGACTCTCCACAGGGATTGGTGTCATTTCTGATTCAGAGCAAACATTATCCTCTAATGCCTTACTGTTATCTTGCAGCTCGGCTTTGACGAGTAACAGTAGTTGTGCACCACTTGTAGGCTCGGTAACATTTTTGGATCTGCCACTAATAGCCATTCTCTCTTTGCCACTGCATGTGTAGAATGGCATGTTGGCAATTTTTTTTTTATCGGCACTTAACTTTTGTTCAGTAACAGTTCTCTTTCGCTTCAACACAGTAAAAAAATATTTTGCTTTTGTTTTTTGGACTGATTTCGAAACACTGTGTAGTTTGACATCGCCTTGCCTAGATGACGTACTGGGAACACTAACATCAGGACTGGTGACAGAACCTGGTTGCTCATTCTGCTCATATGTGGACTGTTTTGAATCCATTTTCAGCCCATAGCACTTGTAGTGCTAAAAAGTATTTGGTAGATACTGCTGACAGATAGTAATTTTGACAGCCAGAAAGATTTATGCACAATTATGGGGGACACCCCAAAAGCACTGAGGAGTGCAAAATATTGAAAAAAAAAAAAAAAAATCCTCTATCCTCCTCTCTTCTCTAGCGATTTTTGATAGCTCAATTGGAATAAGAATATTGTATTCTCTGTCCCTGCTCTAATCAACCTGTGACTATACCCTGCTCTCTCCCTCTGTCAAATGGCTATGGATTGCTGTGGAGGCGTGTATTTATATTCTTTAAGTATCACGAGAACCGAGCCCCGAGATCCGATGACGTCGGCTCGGTACTCGGATACCCAAAGTTCGGGTGGGTTCGGCTCTCGGGGAACTGCACCCGCCCATCTCCATTTAAAACAGAGGTGAACACCGACTGAAGACACGTGGAAGCAGTGGCGGAACTTCCATTGGTGTAGTAGTTGACGTGCACCGGGGCCCTAGGAGATAATGGGGTCCTGCTGCATGGCAGATGCAGAGGTTAGGGGGCCCCGGCTCCCTCCTCCTCACCTACCTGCACCGGGGCCCACAGATCACTAGTTCCGCCTCTGCGTGGAAGAGACATGTGAAGATGATATATGGGTACTTAATGCTGACACATCAGGTTTGCAACCTCAGCTGTGGCTGACACGATTTCAGGGGGACAGTCCCGATTTTAGGGCTCTGACCTACTGTCCCTCCCAGGGATATGTTTGTCTCGTGGGTGGGAATGTTGAGGGAAGGGAGGTATGTAATGGGCAGCCTAGCGCTTTTCAGGACTAGTGACCACACCCCTCTGTCCCGCCGGTGGGGGCAGACATATTGGGAGGTACGCTATTTACGCTGACCACTTGTCGTGTTTCTAACAGGCCGCTAAGACACTGATGACCCTCCGCTGTTAACGCCCCAGTCATATTTTTAGGTCAGGGACAAGTTATCATTTAACAGTTACATGAGATGAAAAGAAGTATGTGATGGCAGAAATTACTGCTTATACGGCTGAAGCAGAACCATTGACTTGTGATGGGGGGATGGATACTGACAGAAATACAGCAGCAAACTGGATTGTGGGTAAAACTGGAGGACTGATAGATCTGTAACCCCTGGGGATGCTGCAATTGGACTTGAGCTCCCAGGGGCTAATAATCACAATTGCATCAGTAAGAAAAAAGATGGATATAGCTATTTACCAGTCCAGGAGGAGGAACTACGTCTCCTAGAATGCTATTATGAAAGGGGGTGAAGCCTAAGAAGGCTAAGAAACCAGAGGGCAGAGAGAGAGAGAGAGGAGCATCCTGGGAGAGACTGAGCTGTGTGACCAGTCCAGATAGGTGACCCTAGGCAGAGGGGCACTGAATTGGTGGTCTGAGGAGAGAGAGCAGACAGTCTGCAGAGATATCAGAGCTCAGTGCAGTCCTGAACAGAACCTGCTGGAAGTCACAGTTTGAAGCTGTAGGAGGAGGTTTGCATGCACCTTTGAAGAAGGACATTTAACAAGTCAGCCATTTTGGAGATAATCAAGTTCAGACCTGTGACACACACTGGTGCAGATAAGTAACTGGTTATTTTTACCTATCTGTTATTATTCAAGTCGGGTTTGGACTATATCTGGCCACAAGGGCTGAAGAGTTAGGGATAGATGGGTGGGCAGGTAAATGTGCATCAAGTGTTTGTCTAATCAGCATTTGTGGAACTACAAGTCCCAGAAGACAAATAAGAAAGGATTTTACAGTTGTTGCTACAGGAGGGTTTGCATACTGTGACTGCTGTACCTCACTGCAAGTGATTTAAAGACATCTAAAAGCTGCAATCTGGACACATGATGTTTCCATGCCATGCTGCATCCACACAGAAGGGCCCCAACTTGCAGTGCACTGCTCCATTTGTGTGGCATGTTTGAATACTGCTGATGTGTGTGTGTTTGGCAGTACATTGTAGAGCTATAAGGAAAATATATATACATTCACCCCGCAAGATATTCCCAGTATCAGGAGCAAGTAAGGTATCTAATATATTTTTGTATAAGGCTGTGACAGTTAATGTTCATATTGTATGCTGTTAATGTTATTGATTTATTGCGAGTTATTGTGTTAACTTGGTGTTCATAGTAAAAAGTGGTGCTGCACTTTCATCCACACTGTCTTATTACTGTATTGTATTGTTTGCACTATTATTTCAAATTATACCAAAGTATATTTTTCTAGAAAATTACAAAGCTGCATTTAGGGTTTCCATTTCAATAAATGTGCCTGGATGGCTTTTTCAGCACACAGTTTGTCACAGAGTGTTAATACTGGGCAGGGGGTTTCCCGAATCTCCCGCTGGTGTATCTTTTGAACCCCCCCAGAAGAGAAAGCAGCGATTCGGGTGGAGGCACTGAAAATCAAGTACCGAGGTGAGAAGCATCTGCATTGTTCTATATATATACACCCTCACAATGCATAATACAGAAGGGCGAAAAGCCCTATTGCTGGCAAAAACGTTTTTATCCATCAGTAGGATAACAGCTTCAAATCATTTAAAAATACATCTGCAGCACTAAAGGTCATTTATAAAATGCTGGGTCTTCGGTTTTATGTTGTCGAACACCTGTGTGGTGCTTCTGTGTTCGCTGGTATGGACACATGCATGGCTGAGCGCATCTATAGCGTGTTGGCCGCAGGGGGAGCTACACTTTTCTCCTTTTGATGGGAGGAACAAGTGAGAGATGGGTGAAATGGGACATTTCAGGTCCAAGTTCACATTGGTTAGCACTGCTGCCTCACGGGGCTGGGGTCATGGCTTCGATTCCAACCAAGGCCCTATTTGTGCAGAGTTGGTATGTTCTCCCCGTGTTTGCATGGCTTTCCTGTGGGTGCTCCTTTTCCCTCTCAAAATTCAAAGCCATATTGGTAGGTCAATTGGCGTCTGACAGAAACTAACCATTTGTGTGTGTCCGTGTAGCAGGGAAATTAGATTGTAAGCTCCAGTGGGGCAGGGATTGGTGGAAATGATTAAATATACTTTGTAACGTGCTGCATAATATGTAGGCACTATGTAAATAACTGTTAGTAAATAAATGCACTTCTTACTGAGTGCAAGTAAAAAATCAAAAATTTGTTGTTCAGGATGAGATATTCAAAAGAACTCTAAAGACTATGCCCACTGAACCTTTTTTGACACACAAAACAAACCCTGTGAAGCACATCTATATGTAATTAATTAAAATATGCAAATATTACAGAGACATGTTCCCTCACTCTCCTGATTTAATTATAACCCTTTTACATCTATCTAATCTGTGTTCCAGTTCTGGACAAGAGAATAAGGAGATGTACCTGCCAACTTTGAATTAATGAGCAAAGGGAGGGAGATCCCAATAGGGGGCGTGGTTGGAAGGTGAAAAGGGGCGGGGCACTGTCAATCACATTATCTTGCATCACAGGGGGTGGGGCCAAAATATACTATTCACCGTGAATCGAGTCATTGAGACTGGGCTCCCATCCTGACCGCTTCACTAGGAAGTGGGCATGATGTGGGAGAATGCTCTCCTGGCAGTCCGGAAGACCTACCCAGATTTGGTGAGTCTCCCGGACATTCCAGGAGAGTTGGCAAGTATTTGAATACTGCATACTTGCCAACTCTCTCCGAATGTCAGGGAGACTCCCTGAAATAGGGGTGATCTCCCTCACTCCCTGAAGAGTCTGGCATTCTCCCTGATGCTGAGCCAGTACAAGACGTGGTTGGCTTAGCCATCTGTGGCATGATGACACAGTTCAGAAATTGTGTCCTATGTCCATGTATTGATGCCTATGGAGGTGGCCATTTTCATGGAGACCAAGATTTAATCAAACACTGACAGGTAAGACAGCATGACTTCAGTAATGGAGACAGAAATGTAAAAGACACTTCAGTCTCTAGAGATTCTTTAGCTGCTTTTCTTTAATGCATAGTTGCCTACTCTCCTGGAATATCCGGGAGACTCATGAATTTCTAGAGAGAGGAGGGTAATCTCCCGATTCTCATCCCGCTATAAATAAGTGACAGGGGCGGGGCTTAATGATACAAATATCATATCATCTTAGCCCCAATCCCTGTTGTAATTGGCCAAAATTGTGGCAATCAATTAGGGGACGGTGCCAAAATGATGGGATTCATCAAGCTCCACCCCTGAACGCCTACCTCCCCCGGGATCTCCCTGAAGCCAACGAGGAAAAGTTGACAAGTATGGTATACTGGGCTAGAGATCACTATTCTCCAAGGAAAGACGGATTGGCAGTGGGCAGGGACAGATGAAAGAATACAAATTGGCAATGTTCAATTCCCCCCTCCCTACTCCAGCATCCACGTCTGTAATGACCTCCTGTGCAGTGTCAGTCCTGCTCTCCATAGGAGAGGACTCATCTATCCTCTGTGTGCACATGACCTAAGTCCACAATTTCTGGGTTAATGAGACCTCTCGGACTCTACAGACAGCTGACTAAGGTCCCGGAAGTACGCTCACATCCCTGCGAGGACCTGTGATGGGGCAAAAGAACTATTATTGGGAAAGGAGGAGATTTATTAATACTACTTACATAATATGAACATTTTTGTAATGCCAATAACGTTGTATTGTGTGATGGGGATCAGTGTTTTATTTGGAAATCATTATTCCGTTATATTGTAATAATGTCAATTATAGGGATAAAAAAACTATAGGCCTGGCCATTGTGTCTTTGTAAGATAGAAAGCCATGAAACACTTTTCTTTTAATTACTGCCATCTTCTGATCGTTATGGGCTTAATTATCAGTATATTTAGATGTCTAGAAATAAATTTAAAAGAGTGTCAGATAAATAATATATATAAAAATGACAGTATGTGATAGGAGTTGAGTGAAAGTAAATGAGAAAAAAATAAATCCTTGGAGACAGAGGACTATATGGACAGATGTGTGATAAATAGCCTGTGGACTCTGCCTTTTTATGGAATGTTGAGCTGAGTGAGGTCATGATGTGACATCATAATGGTAACTGCTAATATCACTGCTTCAAGACTCCACCCTCTGTCACACACAGCCAGGACACTGACCCAGCACCAGCATACATCACCAGCTCTCCTGCACAGACTGACGAAATCCTCTGCACCTCGCCATCCTCTCGCCAAAAGAGGCCAGGATTAGGTAAGTATATTGTCCAAAAGCGTATTCCTCACTTGGATGTGCCTGCAGACTTGGAGCTTGACTACCCCAAAAAAAACCTTGAGCTTGTTTGGAAATTTTTAGATTTTTGGTTCTAGCAGGGCGCTACTACTTTTGCAATTCTAAAAAGGGGATGGTCGTCCGATTCAGCAGATTGTGCAGCTTTTTGAGAGATACTAATTGGGCAACAAATTATAACTTCTGAATATTTGATTAAGGCTCAGTACTTGATTTCTGCATAGCCCCTTAATGCCCAGAGGGAAGGGAAGTCCTTGCAGCCATGGTTCCCCAGAGGTTTCCTCCACAGGGGGTTTTTCCTCTCCTGAGCGCTGAAGGATCACTCCTCGTGACTCCAGGGGTATCCGCTATCTTGGTTCTCTTATAGAACAAGTTTGTAAGAGCCATAGCCATATTTTACTAGTTTATTATGCAGAATAACAAATGTACATTTTAATCTGAAAGAAAACCTTAATAAATATATTTTGAAAATATACTTTGCTTGTTCTTCATTTGTTTTCTTAATAAATGCTCCTGAAATGGGCAGAGAAGTGGTGTGTGAGATAATGACTGGGGGCAGAGATGGTAATGGGGGGCAGTACAGGGGTAGCTGAAAGAATGAAAACTCAGCTTATTAGAGGTAAACCACAGGTATAGAGAAAAAAGAGGTTATCAAATGATTTAAATTACATTTATTCATAAGAAATAATAATACATCTAAGAGATATGTGGTCAAAAAGAGGTAAACAGATCTGTGTGTAAATGAAAGATACAACAATGTCATATACAGCTGCTGCTTTTATCCACCTGTTTCCTGTCTGCTTGGAGTGACTTCAACTGAAGAAGGAGGGGGGGTACAGCCCCCCACCTCCAAAACATTGTGTGTCATGACACCCACCTGTATCACAATAAACCAGCTCTGATCAGTGTTTGAAACATATGCCATATAAGAGGTGTGTTGTCTGATATAACGATTGTTATTAGATATATGATTGGGCAGTGGAGGAGCCCAGAGAGCGTATTTAGTAGAGATGGACACTGACCCCCATGTTTTGGTTTTGGATTCGGTTTTGGATCTGGATTACCGTCGTGTTTTGGTTTTGCAAAACCGCCATTGCGAGTTTTGGTTTTGGTTTTGGTTTTGTTTGGTTTTGTTTTGCAATTTGTTAAAAAAAATTACATTTATTGGTGCTAAAATAACATAATTTAGGTATTATTTAGTAGCTACATTATTATTAACCTCAGTAACACTAATTTCCAGTAATTTTTTATTCAATTTTGACCACCTCCTATGTCACAATATGATTTTCCTACACTTGAAAAGAAAAATTGCTGCAGTTCTTGACACTGATAACAAAAAGGCCATTGTCATGCCTGGAAGACCAAAAATCCACCTCTTAAGTGTGGAATTATTTTTACACAAATCCTGGCAAGAGTTGTCTATCCACTTGTAGCGTTTTAAAGCCACACTCAGTAGAGGTAGGGACCTTAACCATCTGGGATCCTCATCCATGTTTCATCATTTTTCAGCGAGTTCTTGGAAAACTGTTGGGAAAATCAGAAACTTCGGTTAAAAAAAATAAGAACAAGCAGTCCAGCATAATCTACCTCCCTTCTCTCATCTACATCCCAGCACCTGCAATCTTCCCCCCCAACACCTTCATAATCAATATCCCCTGAACCAACAATTGGCAGTTAAACAATCCTTTGCAGGAGGAAGCAAGAATGAAACCTGTCACCCAGTCGCAAAGCGGATCACAGACGCCCTGGGTACTATGCTAGTGTTAGATCTGCGTCCAATGTCCACTATTAATACACTTGGTTTAAGACATTTAATTGAGGTGTTCTGTCCCTGTTAGCAAATGTCATCACTATACCATTTTACTAGAAAAGCTAATTCTCTCCTGTACCAGAAAGTTCCTAAAAATTTAATAATTGGGCGACAAAATGGCATTCTACCCACTGTACACTTAACCACAGATATGTGGACCAGCGGAACTGGGCAAACTAAAGATTATATGACTGTGAAAGCCCACTGGGTTGGTCATTCGCCTTCCCCAGCATGGACATCAGCAGCATGTACCCAGGTACGTCACATTTTTGAGAAGTAGGCTACTCTGTGTATCAGCGGCTTCAGGAAGAGGCATACAGCTGACAAACTGTTCCAAAAACTAAGGGATGTCATTGAAAGATGGCTAATCCTGCTTGGACTCTCCTGAGGATATGTCATTTCTGATTATGACCCCAATATTGGTGAAGCATTACAGCGGGGTTGAATTCCATCACATTTCCTGTTTTTCACACACTATCAACTTGGTGTTACAGAACTTTTTAAAAATGACATGCAGGAGATGCTGTTTGTTTCCAGCGAAGTAGTTACCTGTGAAGAAACTGCAGACATGGTTAGCTTGAGTCAAGTGATTGCCTTAATAATACATTTTGAAAAGGTGCAACAGAAAATTATAGTGTGCAATAAAACAAAGTAAATGTGCTAACTATATTTTAATTGTAGATTAAATACTTAATTTTCTTTGCAAGGATCCCAGACTTATCAACATCTTGTTTTGACATCTTTTCTTTCAGTTTCTCTGGCAATTACATCATACTACACAGACTTCTATCATGCTGGGATGAATTAGTATTGTTTGAGGAAGATTATCACTAAACCCTGCCACCTCTCCTGTTTTGCAGTGAGCTATGGTACAATAAAATGTAACTGCATATTTAGACCAAGACTGTCAGCCCTAATATTTCTATTTCAGCAATTACAATTAGCAATGGAGCAATGGAGCTCTTCTCTTTGGGTGTTACCTATATAACGCAGCACAATTTGCCTGCAAATTCTACAGACAAGCCTGCTTGTCTTCCTCTTCATCAATGACTCTTAGCAATTGAGCACTCGTCTTTGGGTGTATATTACACCCAAACATTATTAGTGAAAATTAGGAAAAATACAGTTTAAACCCTAATAGGCCCTCCACCATCCTTTGCATGTTAATAGTAGGATTGGTTGGAGTTATGGTCAAGGTCACACATTTTATTGACAAATCCTTCAAACCAGCCCAGATGTCAAACTGTTGTGGTCTGCCACCTGCGTCATCCCTGCTTGTGTTTGGAAAGTGCATATTGGTGCCAGAACCTCACGTGCCAGAACTGCTCCCACTGGTGCCACACTGCTGCAGGACTTACACAATCAACTGCATCCTCATCGTCGGATACCCAAATCTCCCCCACATCCTCTTCTAAAGACAAAGTGTCATCCTCACTTGGTGTATCACCGGCTACACACGGGCTGTTCAGGCACACATCAGCAGAACTGCTGAAAGGGCCCTTCTTTATGGGTACACTAACAGAATGCTCACAATTAGACATCCAACTTTTGGATGGACTCTCCACAGGTATTGGTGTCATTTCTGATTCAGAGCAAACATTATCCTCTAATGCCTTACTGTTATCTTGCAGCTCGGCTTTGATGAGTAACAGTAGTTGTGCACCACTTGTAGGCTCGGGAACATTTTTGGATCTGCCACTAATAGCCATTCTCCCTTTGCTACTGCGTGTGTAGAATGGCATGTTGGCAATTTTTTTTTTATCGGCACTTAAATTTTGCTCAGTAACACTTCTTTTTCGCTTCAACACAGTAAAAAAAATTTGTTTTTTGTTTTTTGGACTGATTTCGAAACACTGTATAGTTTGACATCGCCTTGCCCAGATGACGTACTGGGAACACTAACATCAGGACTGGTGACAGAACCTGGTTGCTCATTCTGCTCATATGTGGACTGCTTTGAATCAATTCTCAGCCCATAGCATTTGTAGTGCTAAAAATTATTTGGTAAGATACTGCTGACAGATAGTAATTTTGACAGCCAGCAATATTTATGCACAATTATGGGGGACACCCCAAAAGCACTGTGGAGTGCTAAAAATTATTTGGTAAGATACTGTTGACAGATAGTAATTTTGACAGCGAGAAATATTTATGCACAATTATGGGGGACACCCCAAAAGCACTGTGGAGTGCTAGAAATTATTTGGTAAGATACTGCTGACAGATAGTAATTTTGACAGCCAGAAATATTTATTCACAATTATGGGGGACACCCCAAAAGCACTGGGGAGTGCTAAAAATTATTTGGTAGATATTGCTGACAGTAATTTTGACAGCCAGAAATATTTATGCACAATTATGGGGGACACCCCAAAAGCACTCGGAAGTGCTAAAAATTATTTGGTAGATACTGCTGACAGATAGTAATTTTGACAGCCAGTAATATTTATGCACAATTATGGGGGACACCCCAAAAGCACTGAGGAGTGCCAAATATTGAAAAAAAAAATAATCCTTTATCCTCATCTCTTCTCTAGCGATTTTTGATAGCTCAATTGGAATAAGAATATTGTATTCTCTGTCACTGCTCTAATCAGCCTGTGACTACACCCTGCTCTCTCCCTTTGTCAAATGGCTATGGATTGCTGTGGAGGCGTGTATTTATAATCTTCAAGTATCGCGAGAACCGAGCCCCGAGATCCGACGACGTCGGCTCGGTACTCGGATACCCAAAGTTCGGGTGGGTTCGGCTCTCAGGGAACCGGACCCGCCTATCTCCATTTAAAACAGAGGTGAACACCGACTGAAGACACGTTGAAGCAGTGGCGGAACTACCATTGGTGTAGTAGTTGACGTGCACCGGGGCCCTAGGAGATAATGGGGCCCCACTGCATGGCAGATGTAGAGGCTAGGGGGCCCCGGCTCCCTCCTCCTCACCTACCTGCACCGGGGCCCACAGATCACTAGTTCCGCTTCTGCGTGGAAGAGACATGCGAAGATGATATATGGGTACTTAATGCTGACACATCAGGTTTGCAACCTCAGCTGTGGCTGACACGATTTCAGGGGGACAGTCCCGATTTTAGGGCTCTGACCTGCTGTCCCTCCCAGGGATATGTTTGTCTCGTGGGTGGGAATGTTGAGGGAAGGGAGGTATGTAATGGGCAGCCTAGCGCTTTTCAGGACTAGTGACCACACCCCTCTGTCCCGCCGGTGGGGACAGACATATTGGGAGGTACGCTATTTACGCTGACCACTTGTCGTGTTTCTAACAGGCCACGACGACACTGATGCCCCTCCGCTGTTAACGCCCCATTCATATTTTTAGGTCAGGGACAAGTTATCATTTAACAGTTACATAAGATGAAAAGAAGTATGTGATGGCAGAAATTACCGCTTATACGGCTGAAGCAGAACCATTGACTTGTGATGGGGGGATGGATACTGACAGAAATACAGCAGCAAACTGGATTGTGGATAAAACTGGAGGACTGATAGATCAAAGGGCGAAAAGCCCTATTGCTGGCAAAAACGTTTTTATCCATCAGTAGGATAACAGTTTCAAATCATTTAAAAATACATCTGCAGCACTAAAGGTCATTTATAAAATGCTGGGTCTTCGCTTTTATGTTGTCGAACACCTGTGTGGTGCTTCTGTGTCCGCTGGTATGGACACATGCATGGCTGAGCACATCTACAGCGTGTTGGTCGCAGGGGGAGCTACACTTTTCTCCTTTTGATGGGAGGAACAAGTGAGAGATGGGTGAAATGGGACATTTCAGGTCCGAGTTCACAGTGGTTAGCACTGCTGCCTCACGGGGCTGGGGTCATGACTTCGATTCCAACCAAGGCCCTATTTGTGCAGAGTTGGTATGTTCTCCCCGTGTTTGCATGGCTTTCCTGCGGGTGCTCCTTTTCCCTCTCAAAATTCAAAGCCATACTGGTAGGTCAATTGGCGTCTGACAGAAACGAACCATTTGTGTGTGTCCGTGTAGCAGGGAAATTAGATTGTAAGCTCCAGTGGGGCAGGGATTGGTGGAAATGATTAAATATACTTTGTAATGTGCTGCATAATATGTAGGCACTATGTAAATAACTGTTAGTAAATAAATGCATTTCTTGCTGAGTGCAAGTACAAAATCAAAAATTTGTTGTTCAGGATGAGATATTCAAAAGAACTCTAAAGACTATGCCCACTGAACCTTTTTTGACACACAAAACAAACCCTGTGAAGCACATCTATATGTAATTAATTAAAATATGCAAATATTACAGAGACATGTTCCCTCACTCTCCTGATTTAATTATAACCCTTTTACATCTATCTAATCTGTGTTCCAGTTCTGGACAAGAGAATAAGGAGATGTACCTGCCAACTTTGAATTAATGAGCAAAGGGAGGGAGATCCCAATAGGGGGCGTGGTGGGAAGGTGAAAAGGGGCGGGGCACTGTAAATCACATTATCTTGCATCACAGGGGGCGGGGCCAAAATATGCTATTCAAAGTGAATCGAGTCATTGAGGCTGGGCTCCCATCCTAAAGTGGACATGATGTGGGAGAATGCTCTCCTGGGAGTCCGGGAGACCTACCCAGATTTGGTGAGTCTCCCGGACATTCCAGGAGAGTTGGCAAGTATTTGAATACTGCATACTTGCCAACTCTTTCTGAATGTCAGGGAGACTCCTTGAAATAGGGGTGATCTCCCTCACTCCCTGAAGAGTCTGGCATTCTCCCTGATGCTGAGCCAGTACAGTACAAGACGTGGTTGGCTTAGCCATCTGTGGCATGATGACACAGTTCAGAAATTGTGTCCTATGTCCATGTATTGATGCCTATGGAGGTGGCCATTTTCATGGAGACCTAGATTTAATCAAACACTGACAGGTAAGACAGCATGACTTCAGTAATGGAGACAGAAATATAAAAGACACTTCAGTCTCTAGAGATTCTTTAGCTGCTTTTCTTTAATGCATAGTTGCCTACTCTCCTGGAATATCCGGGAGACTCACGCATTTCTAGAGAGAGGAGGGCAATCTCCCGATTCTCGTCCCGCTATAAATAAGTGACAGGGGCGGGGCTTAATGATACAAATATCATATCATCTTAGCCCCACCCCCTGTTGTAATTGGTCAAAATTGTGGCAATCATTTAGGGGACGGTGCCAAAACTATAGGATTCATCAAGCTCCACCCCTGAACGCCCACCTCCCCCGGGATCTCCCTGAAGCCAACGAGGAAAAGTTGACAAGTACAGTATACTGGCTAGAGATCACTATTCTCCAAGGAAAGACGGATTGGCAGTGGGCAGGGACAGATGAAAGAATACAAATTGGCAATGTTCAATTCCCTCCTCCCTACTCCAGCATCCACGTCTGTAATAACCTCCTGTGCAGTGTCAGTCCTGCTCTCCATAGGAGAGGACTCATCTATCCTCTGTGTGCACATGACCTAAGTCCATAACTTCTGCGTTAATGAGACCTCTCGGACTCTGCAGACAGCTGACTAAGGTCCCGGAAGTACGCTCACAGCCCTGCAAGGACCTGTGATGGAGCAAAAGAACTATTATTGGGAAAGGAGGAGATTTATTAATACTACTTACATAATATGAACATTTTTGTAATGCCAATAACGTTGTATTGTGTGATGGGGATCAGTGTTTTATTTGGAAATCATTATTTCCGTTATATTGTAATAATGTCAATTATAGGGATAAAAAACTATAGGCCTGGCCATTGTGTCTTTGTAAGATAGAAAACCATGAAACACTTTTCTTTTAATTACTGCCATCTTCTGATCGTTATGGGCTTAATTAGCAGTACATTTAGATGTCTAGAAATAAATTTAAAAGAGTGTCAGATAAATAATATATATTAAATAACAGTATGTGATAGGAGTTGAGTGAAAGTAAATGAGAAGAAAATAAATCCTTGGAGACAGAGGACTATATGGACAGATGTGTGATAAATAGCCTGTGGACTCTGCCTTTTTTATGGAATGTTGAGCTGAGTGAGGTCATGATGTGACATCATAATGGTAACTGCTAATATCACTGCTTCAAGACTCCACCCTCTGTCACACACAGCCAGGACACTGACCCAGCACCAGCATAAATCACCAGCTCTCCTGCACAGACTGATGAAATCCTCTGCACCTCGCCATCCTCTCTCCAAAAGAGGCCAGGATTAGGTTAGTATATTGTCCAAAAGCGTATTCCTCACTTGGATGTGCCTGCAGACTTGGAGCTTGACTACCCCAAAAAAAACCTTGAGCTTGTTTGGAAATTTTTAGATTTTTGGTTCTAGCAGGGCGCTACTACTTTTGCAATTCTAAAAAGGGGATGGTTGTCCGATTCCGCAGATTGTGCAACTTTTTGAGAGATACTAATTGGGCAACAAATAATAGCTTCTGAATATTTGATTAAGGCTCAGTACTTGATATCTGCATAGCCCCTTAATGCCCAGAGGGAAGGGCAGTCCTTGCAGCCATGGTTCCCAAGAGGTTTCATCCACAGGGGGTTTTTCCTCTCCTGAGCGCTGGAGGATCACTCCTCGTGAGTCTAGGGGTATCCGCTATCTTGGTTCTCTTATAGAACAAGTTTGTAAGAGCCATAGCCATATTTTACTAGTTTATTATGCAGAATAACAAATGTACATTTTAATCTGAAAGAAAACCTTAATAAATATATTTTGAAATTATACTTTGCTTGTTCTTCATTTGTTTTCTTAATAAATGCTCCTGAAATGGGCAGAGAAGTGGTGTGTGAGATAATGACTAGGGGCAGAGATGGTAATGGGAGGCAGTACAGGGGTAGCTGAAAGAATAAGAACTGAGATCTGCATAGGACCGAAGGATAATAAAAGCTTTGCTGTATCTTTAACTGAACTATTCTCTGGAGTGTTAACAGTTAATCTTTGGGTACGCCCATCTGGTGTCATAGGGGAGGGGTTTAGGACTATAAGTTGGATGGGCGGAGTTTGCTCAGTCCTTGGCAGTTTGGAAGTTGCCCACCCACCCTCCCTGGTTACGTTTGATGAGAAAAGGACGTGATTGGATGCTCTGTTTGATGGATATCAGCGTTGGCAACAGCATATCTCTCAGTGAAGACGGATGGAGTTATGGCCGGAAAAGCAGTACAGTCGACCGCCAGTGGTTTGGGGCCACATTACGGTATTGGGCATGGTGAACCCGCCTCCCTTCGAGTGAATCGGCTATTAGTCTCGGTTTCAGGCACCGCCCTTGTGGGCTGCCCTGTGGTTGCTTCCAGTATAGCCCAGAGGAGGGGCGGGTTCGGTAGATTCAGGACGTGGTGCCCCGTCCAGGTAGATATGTGCGCCCGGGGTGTGATTGGTTGGTCCCCCACTTGAACCCAGGGGTTTGGTTGTTCCCCAGTTTGTAGTCCTAAGGATATGCTAGGACAGTTGGGTTTTGCCTGGCACACGTCGGACTGACTGCTTATTTCACCTCCACCATGTTTATGAATAAATCA
Organism: Mixophyes fleayi; assembly: GCF_038048845.1. Classification (NCBI taxonomy): domain Eukaryota; kingdom Metazoa; phylum Chordata; class Amphibia; order Anura; family Limnodynastidae; genus Mixophyes; species Mixophyes fleayi. Next base: position 178,287,333 of record NC_134404.1, read on the forward strand.
TTTATTTGTGCCCTATTTCAGGTCTCGTGTCATTAATTCAGGTTATAGATGATAAGATGAAGGAGGTAAAGAGGTTAAGGTATCAGACATAAGACTTTTATGAAAACTCAGCTTATTAGAGGTAAACCACAGGTATAGAGAAGATAGAGGTTATCAAATGATTTAAATTATTTTTATTCATAAGAAATAATAATACATCTTAGAGATATGTGGTCACAAAGAGGTAAACAGATCTGTGTGTAAATGAAAGATACAACAATGTCATATACAGCTGCTGCTTTTATCCACCTGTTTCCTGTCTGCTTGGAGTGACTTCAACTGAAGAAGGAGGGGGGGTACAGCCCCCCACCTCCAAAACATTGTGTGTCATGACACCCACCTGTATCACAATAAACCAGCTCTGATCAGTGTTTGAAACATATGCCAAATAAGAGGTGTGTTGTCTGATATAACTATTGTTATTAGATATATGATTGGGCAGTGGAGGAGCCCAGAGAGCGTATTTAGTAGAGATGGACACTGACCCCCATGTTTTGGTTTTGGATTCGGTTTTGGATCTGGATTACCGTCGTGTTTTGGTTTTGCAAAACCGCCATTGCGTGTTTTGGTTTTGGTTTTGGTTTTGTTTGGTTTTGTTTTGCAATTTGTTAAAATAATTACATTTATTTGTGCTAAAATAACATAATTTAGGTATTATTTTGTAGCTACATTATTATTAACCTCAGTAACACTAATTTCCAGTCATTTTTTATTCAATTTTGACCACCTCCTATGTCACAATATGATTTTCATACACTTGAAAAGAGAAATTGCTGCAGTTCTTGACAGTGATAACAAAAAGGCCATTGTCATGCCTGGAAGACCAAAAATCCACCTCTTAAGTGTGGAATTATTTTTACACAAATCCTGACAACAGTTGTCTATCCATTTGTAGCGTTTTTAAAGCCACACTCAGTAGAGGTAGGGACCTTAACCATCTGGGATCCTCATCCATGTTTCGTCATTTTTCAGCGAGTTCTTGGAAAACTGTTGGGAAAATCAGAAACTTCGGTTAAAAAAAATAACAAGCAGACCAGCATAATCTACATCCCTTTTCTCATCTACATCCCAGCACCTGCAATTCCCCCCCCCCCCCCTACACCTTCATAATCAATATCCCCTGAACCAACAATTGGCAGTTAAACAATCCTTTGCAAGAGGAAGCAAGAATGAAACCTGTCACCCAGTCGCAAAGCGGATCACAGACGCCCTGGGTACTATGCTAGTGTTAGATCTGTGTCCAATGTCCACTATTAATACACTTGGTTTAAGACATTTAATTGAGGTGTTCTGTCCCTGTTAGCAAATGTCATCACTATACCATTTTACTAGAAAAGCTAATTCTCTCCTGTACCGGAAAGTTCCTAAAAATGTAATAATTGGGCGACAAAATGGCATTCTACCCACTGTACACTTAACCACAGATATGTGGACAAGCGGAACTGGGCAAACTAAAGATTATATGACTGTGAAAGCCCACTGGGTTGGTCATTCGCCTTCCCCAGCATGAGCAGCAGCAGCATGTACCCAGGTACGTCACATTTTTGAGAAGTAGGCTACTCTGTGTATCAGCGGCTTCAGTAAGAGGCATACAGCTGACAAACTGTTCCAAAAACTAAGGGATGTCATTGAAAGATGGCTAATCCTGCTTGGACTCTCCTGAGGATATGTCATTTCTGATTACGACCCCAATATTAGTGAAGCATTACAGCAGGGTTGAATTCCATCACATTTCCTGTTTTGCACACACTATCAACTTGGTGTTACAGAACTTTTTAAAAATGACATGCAGGAGATGCTGTTTGTTTCCAGCTTAGTAGTTACCTGTGAAGAAACTGCAGACACGGTTAACTTGAGTCAAGTGATTGCCTTAATAATACATTTTGAAAAGGTGCAACAGAAAATTATAGTGTGCAATAAAACAAAGTAAATGTGCTAACTATATTTTAATTGTAGATTAAATACTTAATTTTCTTTGCAAGGATCCCAGACTTATCAACATCTTGTTTGGACGTCTTCTCTTTCAGTTTCTCTGGCAACTGCTTGTTGTAAAAAAAATTGCTTTCCCAGGACACCCAGTGGTGATGCAGATGAGTCCGCTCAACATTTTGATATTTGCTGTGCTGTAAAATAATTGCCCAAAAATCGTGACAGCTCTGCCCTAAAATCAACTAGTCATTCCCTTTGGAAGGCCATTATCGGCAATTACATCATACTACACAGACTTCTATGATGCTGGGATGAATTAGTATTGTTTGAGGAAGATTATCACTAAACCCTGCCACCTCTCCTGTTTTGCAGTGAGCTATGGTACAATAAAATGTAACTGCATATTTAGACCAAGACTGTCAGCCCTATTATTTCTATTTCAGCAATTACAATTAGCAATGGAGCAATGGAGCTCTTCTCTTTGGGTGTTACCTATATAACGCAGCACAATTTGCCTGCAAATTCTACAGACGAACCTGCTTGTCTTCCTCTTCATCAATGACTCTTAGCAATTGTGCACTCATCTTTGGGTGTATATTACACCCAAACATTATTAGTGAAAATTAGGAAAAATACAGTTTAAACCCTGATAGGCCCTCCACCATCCTTTGCATGTTAATAGTAGGATTGGTTGGAGTTATGGTCAAGGTCACACATTTTTTTGACAAATCCTTCAAACCAGCCCAGATGTCAAACTGTTGTGGTCTGCCACCTGCGTCATCCCTGCTTGTGTTTGGAAAGTGCATATTGGTGCCAGAACCTCACGTGCCAGAACTACTCCCACTGGTGCCACACTGCTGCAGGACTTACACAATCAACCGCATCCTCATCGTCGGATACCCAAATCTCCCCCACATCCTCTTCTAAAGACAAAGTGTCATCCTCACTTGGTGTATCACCGGCTACACTCGGGCTGTTCAGGCACACATCAGCAGAACTGCTGAAAGAGCCCTTCTTTATGGGTACACTAACAGAATGCTCACAATTAGACATCCCACTTTTGGATGGACTCTCCACAGGGATTGGTGTCATTTCTGATTCAGAGCAAACATTATCCTCTAATGCCTTACTGTTATCTTGCAGCTCGGCTTTCACGAGTAACAGTAGTTGTGCACCACTTGTAGGCTCGGTAACATTTTTGGATCTGCCACTAATAGCCATTCTCTCTTTGCCACTGCGTGTGTGGAATGGCATGTTGGCAATTTTTTTTTTATCGGCACTTAACGTTTGCTCAGTAACACTTCTTTTTCGCTTCAATTCAGTAAATTTTTTGGGGGTTTTTGTTTTTTAGACTGATTTCGAAACACTGTGTAGTTTGACATCGCCTTGCCCAGATGATGTACTGGGAACACTAACATCAGGACTGGTGACAGAACCTGGTTGCTCATTCTGATCATATGTGGACTGCTTTGAATCCATTCTGAGCGCAAAGCACTTGTAGTGGTAAAAATTGTTTGGTAAGATACTGCTGACAAATATGACTTTTGACAGCCAGCAATATTTATGCACAATTATGGGGGACATCCCAAAAGCACTGGGGAGTGCTAAAAATTAGTTGGTAGATACTGCTGACAGTAATTTTGACAGCCACCAATATTTATGCACAATTATGGGGGACACCCCAAAAGCACTGGGGAGTGCTAAAAATTATTTGGTAGATACTGCTGACAGATAGTAATTTTGACAGCCAGAAATATTTATGCACAATTAGGGGGGACACCCCAAAAGCACTGGGGAGTGCAAAAAATTAGTTGGAAGATACTGCTGACAGATAGTAATTTTGACAGCCAGAAATATTTATGCACAATTAGGGGGGACACAACTAAAGCACTGGGGAGTGCTAAAAATTATTTAGTAGATACTGCTGACAGATAGTAATTTTGACAGCCAGAAATATTTATGCACAATTAGGGGGGACACCCCAAAAGCACTGGGGAGTGCTAAAAATTAGTTGGTAGATACTGCTGACAGATAGTAATTTTGACAGCCAGAAATATTTATGCACAATTAGGGGGGCCAAAACTAAAGCACTGGGGAGTGCTAAAAATTAGTTGGTAAATACTGCTCATAGATAGTAATTTTGACAGCCAGAAAGATTTATGCACAATTAGGGGGAACACCCCAAAAGCACTGCGGAGTGCCAAATATTAAAAAAAACAAAAAAAAAACCTCTATCCTCCTCTCTTCTCTAGCGATTTTTGTTAGAGCAATTGCAAGAAGAATATTGAATTCTCTGTCCCTGCTCTAATCAGCCTGTGACTACACCCTGCTCTCTCCCTCTGTCAAATGGCGATGAATAGCTGTGGAGGCGTGTATTTATAATCTTGAAGTATCGCGAGAACCGAGCCCTGAGATCCGACCACGTCACGATGACGTTCGGCCTCGATTTGGATTCGGAGCTGGCGGGAAATACCCAAAGTTCGGGTGGGTTCGGTTCTCGGGGAACCGGACCCGCCCATCTCTAAATCAAACACACACAAGCTTTTTAAACTAAAGAAAAAAAATATTTACAAAATAATGTATTAAAAGCTAAAGAAAATATATAAAGTAATTTTTGAGGTAAACTATTTTTTTTTGCTTTTTTATATTTTTTTTTTTTTTTTTTTTTATTTGATGTAATAACATTTGGGATGGGTGGCATCTAGGACATCAACTCCTCGTCAGCTTCAAAAAAAGAAATAAAACAAATTAGAAAATGCACTCTTAATATATTGATATGGTGAAATACTAGGTCTGTGTGTGTACTTCAAAACATTTTGCAAGCGCAGAAGAGTGCACAAATGGTATGTTAAGTAGGTTTGTATTATGTTGATCACAGTAGTATCCAGAAGTATATAGTATAACTGTGTGTGGTTTTTGTCTTTGTAAATGTTGCCAATAGGCTGCTAAATAGGGTCTCACCCTCCAGGATACAATGTTGCAGCCAGCCACTGCTGTCCCGGCCAGCTGCACACAAGACAAGAAGTAGCGAGGAGCAGATTTCCCATTGGGGTACTTGGGTTGCCCTCTGATATTGTAAACTGTGACCATGGGAAGGGAAAACTGTTTCACATGTCAACGTCTTTCTGCTTGAAAAAAAAATTGGCAAAACTCCACTACATTGCAGTTACCCGATACTTACTTACTTCAACCAGCACCTGTGGCTGCTCACATAGTTGGTTCCTGAACAGGACTGGGGACTAGGACAAATTGTGCCTCTCTTCAAAGACCAATGCTACCTCCACCTCCTGGTCCACCTTCTCCTCCAACCAGACCAATTGGTCTGGTTATTTTTTTATTTATTTTTTTGTTTCAAACATACACAGACACTTGCAGATAATATTAGCTTGTAATGTGAAATATCCAGGATCACACATGGTCCATCATTGGCCCAAAAAACACACCACTACACCAGTTCCATATGGCCTTGACTTGACACGTAGCATAGTTTATCACACACATGACTAATACCTAGCAAGGGTGGAGCAATGAAGTTTATTATAAGCCATCTTGTTTTTGATTGGAGAATATATTATTCGTGATATTATAAGTTGTAGTATAATATAGATTATATTAATGGGTTACTTGCATATAACAATGGAATTAATAGTGAATTTCTGTGTAGCTATCTCTGCCCTTAATTCAGAGGCAGTCGGGTTGTCTTCTCCTGAATTCGCTACGTCACCACTGCAACTGTACAATTGAGTAATTAACACCCAACTGCAGCCGCAGCCACCTGCGAACGGCCAAGTAAGCATTGACTTTTTACTCAATTACTCATTGGTAACATATCGTGCTGCGGGTTTAAAGCAACGGTCAAGTGTTGCTGTCAGCGCCCACAGCAGGGTACGCATGGACATTGCTGCTCGCAATGTTTGCAAGTAAATGAGAATTTTCAACATTGTGCACAACTATTGGTTTGTACTGCACATAGATGCATCTGCATGTTACTCGCGGAACGGTTCAATGCCAGTACTAAGATGGCTATCTAACCTGTCAATTAAATGAAGTATCCAAGCAATCAGGGGGTGGGACTTTGGCCAAGCCTACTGATGCTTACACAGGAGAACACACCAGTACCCACTATAAAACTGCAGCTGAACCAATTATTCAGCCCTGACAATTTGTACATGCCTAACGCTTCTGTTGTTGAGGAGAGGATTTTTCCATGTGAGTAATATGTCCCTTAGTGTGACCCTTTACATAGCATGTAAGGAGAAGGAATAATTTAGTTTTCTTATATTTTCTATAGCTTTCTATTTACATTGCCTACATATCTGACTGACCATTCTGTCAAAGCCTTACCCTCCATTTTGTGGTAAGTAATATGGCCCTATTTGTGACTCTTTACATAGTATGTAAGGGAAGGACTAACGGTTTATGGCTTACATTTCTCGGTATGTCTGAACAAGAGCATAGTCTGCCCTCTGGCTCCTCCGCCTCCGCAAGAGGAAAGTCGAGGCAGCCCAATTTTTTTTTAAGTGTGTCAAGGTATTTTTGGGAAAAAAATTTCTCATGTGGAAAGACTTTAAGGGGCATATTCAATTGTTAGTTTTCCGCGCCGCGGAAAAACTAGTACCGTTAATACGGTAATATGTAGCTGGATTTCAGCTCGCAGCTCAGAGAGCTGCAAGCTGAAATCCAGCGAGAAAATTACCGTATTAACTGTTTTTATGTGCACTATTACCGTAGTAACAGTAATAGTGCGACGAGCGCAAGATTTTCTGCGTTTCCGCTGACAATTGAATATGCCCCTAAGCGTCAACTTAAGGACAAGCTCACTGCCCACCACTTGCATGCTTACTTGACAGGAGGTGGTCCCCCGGCTGAACAAAACCTCAGTGCCCTTGAGACCTCAGCTTTGGCCTGTTTAGATGACAAGATAGTGCCAGGATTGGGCGTAGCCCACCCGTCACGGAGCCTCTAACACCACCAGGTATATTTTTCTTACATTGCAATATTGTTTTACGTTATTGTTTTTTTGTTTTCCTTAACTAGCAAAAGCTGAAGTCATACAGTTATGCTGGTGGATACAGTCAGAAGTAATGAAGCTACATTTTTAACCACACACATATACATATACACACACACACACACACACAAAATTGTCTCCATCTATCTTTACACAGTGGCACATAATTCAAGATGGTGATAATGTTAGGATTATGATTTTATTTCCCTTCATTCTAAGTGCCAATACAGATGCAGATATTTTCTCAGAAGAGCTGGTAAAGGAGACACGTGATGTGGAAGAGCATCAGATGGCCAAGGAAGCACAAGTCAGTGGCCGTGAATCACTGCGCGGCTGCTATCAAAATATCATGGACACCAATGCCACAGTCCAGATGAACATCACTGAAATGACCACAACTTTCACCCGTATAATGAAAAATTTAGACCGTAACCTCACATCGCTGACCTTATTTCACAATACATCACTACCAACCCTACAGCACCAATTTCCCAGGTATGCTCTCCTTCCTCTTTATCCCCATCTGTCAGTCCAATCCATCAACCCTACTTCACAATAAACAGAGATGCGTGTCTTATTGACTCAGGCCCTTGGTGTTCATGTGCAGACAATACACAGCTTTTACAGCGGAAACCCCATGCAAATACAAATCTGTAAGCCAGTTTGGTTTTCTTCACCAATTTACAGTTACAGAATGCTGATCATTCCTTCATTCCTAGTAGGAATGAACAGGCCCTTCTATAGTTATATGCTTTATAACTTCAGATTAAAACATGTTCAATAATTCTACAAACATGGTTCGAACTGTGTTTCTTTTAATATATGCTATTTATTTCTTAACATGTTTTTTTCATGAACCTTGGAAGTTGCAACATCCTTGTACAGTTGCATCATGTAGAAAATGAAAAATACATGTGAATGTATTTTCATGTGAATCTTTATTGACTAGGTATCCAGAGACTAGAGGTGAATTCAAACAGATCATTAAAGGTACTGATCATGTACTCTCACAGGGAGTAAACAAAAAAAGCAAACATACACATGTTTTGGCTTTAGATGAGTTTGTGATCTGTATTTTTGCCTTCACTTTGCAGATCATAAAAGTATTTCACTGTTACTTTACTGAGGACATTAAGCAATGATAAATTGTGAAATACTGACAAATAAAAAGCACCGTAGCAACTAGAATGTTTCAATCTACCACTGCCATCTTCTGGTGGATAGTGGAAATACATGTTGCCTTTATTTTGTTTTGTTATATATTTTTTAACTAACAAGAGATTGTTATTTGTTTGCTATTTTTTTTTATTTGTGTTTGAGAGACCTTTTCATCGCACAATAACTCTTATCTATAGGCTAATATACAGTGAAATAAGCTAGTATTATTTACTGAAAAAAATAAGCTATTAAAATCCTTTAACAGCTATTAGTCCAAGAAATTATTTATACTCTTACACATTAACCCCTTCAAAACCAGCAGTGGTTCACATCTTTATGATCTGACCCATGTTCAGGGTTTTGTCTTGTGTCAGTTTCCCCATTTCTTGCTTTTACACTTCTTAACCTACACAAGCAAATGTGTGTTTTTCTGGAGCTATATGGATGTTCTTTTGGTAAAATATTGAAATAGGTTTTTATTTTACATCTAGTGGCTAGGAAAACCAGATTAAAAAAATAGTTTTCTATATTCCCATAGGTACTTTTACATCAAGCAATCTCAGAAAATGAATGCGAAATGTGTAATTCTAAAAAGTTTTTTTCTTCCAATATAAAAATATATAACTAGTTAGGTAACTGATCAACCTGACAGCCTTGCTTCACACTTCTCTTTGCCAATAAAGGATTGGATTAGATACATTTGTCCAGTGTGTAGCAAAGAGATCAGCAAACCATCAAGTTTTGGTTTTGGCTTTGTTCCCAAAACATCATTCTGTTTTCATTTTGCTAAAACCAGGCTGGTGTATTGTTTTAGAATTTATTTTAGGGGGGCAAATTTGCATAGCCACACCTCTCCTTCACTTTGATTGGTTGGCCCTGACGCTTCCATGTATAGGACACACCTTAAATTTGGCCCTGAAATTTGAAAAAAAAATAATACGGTAGCTGTCAAGAAGGGCAGGGAGCGTGTAATGGCCGGCTGCTCTGATTGTGACCAGAGCAACCGGGCAACACAATCTCCCTGCAATCGCCCTTCCCCCCCACCCCACTGCCATGGTACCTCTGTCCCCCTCCTCCTGGATCCCCGTGCCACTGTGCCTCTGCCCCCCTCCTCCTGGATGCGCGCATAACGCTGTACCCCTCCTCCTGGATCCCCGCTGCCACTATACCTCTGTCCCCATCCTCCTGGATCCCCGCTGCCACTGTACCTCTGTCCCCCTCCTCTTGGATGCACGCATATAGCTGTACCGCTGCCCACCTACACCTGGATCCCCCCACTGCCACTGTAACGCTACCCCCCCCCCCCCCTCCTGCATCCCCGCCACCCCTTTATAAGACGCACCCAGGTTTTAGACCCAAAATTTTGGGGGAAAAGGTGCATCTTATACATGGGAAAATACAGTAATCGTTTATGGGTGTTACATACTCTCACCAGTAGAGGCTCTTCTGTTATCAGAGCTGGTTGTTGGAGGAAGGTGGAGCGATGAGGGTGGCAGGAGAGGGATGGGAGGAGGAGATGTCGAGTTTGATCGCCTTAATTTTAGAGGAGAAAAAGGAAGTAGCAGAGATGGAGAGCAGGATGGGGGCGGGAGGAGAGAGTTAAACGTTGGAAAGTGGACTGAGAAGAAATGGGGGACATAAAGAAACAATGTTTAGTGAGGGAGATTGCAGAGTAGTAGGAAGAGAGCATAAATTTAAAATAAAGCAATTCAACCAGGGAGCGAAATTTACTCCAGAGACGTTCAGCATCAGGTGTGCACTACTGAAGGAAGTGGGTGTATTTGGAGTGCCAGGGTTGGGAAATTAAGCAGCGACAGTGGACAAAAGTGGGGGCGAAAGCATCTAAGCCAGTGGTGAGGGAGTGGTTATAGAGAGAGGTCGCCTGCTCAGGGCAGACCAGGGTGGGAAGAGGGGAGAGGAGAGTTTCGGGAGAGAAGGAGAAAGGAGTAGGTTCAAGAGCATCAAGATTGTGTCTAGTAAGGGTAGTTTTAGGCAGAGAGGGGAGCAGGGGAAGAGGACAGAGAGAAGGAGAGGAGATGGTGGTCAGAGAGTGGTAAGGGAAAGTTAGAGGTGTCGGAGAGCACATAGATGAGAGAAGATGAGGTCAAGGGAGTGACCAAATCAGTGGATGGTGGATGTGGTCCACTGAGTGAAGGGAAGAAGAAAGGACGAAAGGACGAGAAGTTTGATGGAGACAGGGTCAGAGGGGTTATCAATAGGTATGTTGCAATCACCAAGTATGATGGAGGGGAGGTCACAGGAAAGGTAGTGGTGAAGCCAGGCTGTGAAGTTGTCGAAGAAAAGGGAAGTGGACCAGGGGAGTGGTAAATGACAGAGACATGTTGGTGGATGGGGTAGAAGAGACGGACAGAGTGGACTTTGAAGGAGGAGAAAGAGAGGGAAGTCATATTGGGAAAAACCAATAATGTGAAGTTAGGGGATAGGAGGAGTGGGTGAAGGAGAGGCCCCCATGGGAGAGAGCGGTGGACGAAGAGATCCAGGTTTCGGTGATAGCAAAAAGGTTAAGAGAATTAGAGATGAAGTGGTCATAGATAGAGGTCTGTTTGTTATAAATGGATCTGGAGTTCCAGAGTGCGCATGAGAAGGGGAGGGCGGGAGGTAGGATGATATAGATGAGATTGGCAGGGTTTCTGGAGCAAGGAGGAGGGTTAAAGTTGGGATGAGGAAGGGGGCTAGGGGAGAAGATGGGTCTAGGGCATGAATGAGGAAGCATGGTGAGAGACCAGGACACGAGGGGAGATGGAGGGGAGGGAAAAGAACAGAACAGGGGCAAAAGAAACAGGAGGAGGGTCAGAGAGTAAAGACAGAGGCAAGGAGGAGCAAAAGGCAAACTGCAGTGAAACAGACTAAATACTAAAACTAAATAAATACAGAGTAAGAATGCAAGGCAATAACAATTAGATAATGCTATAGTGAGACAATACCAGGCAGAGAGGAAAAAGCACACGAAAAACAAATGGTGATTAACCACAGGTACTGTTGAGTAGGGATCAAGAGCATTCACAGGAGCTGGTGTAATCAGGCTGTGGTAGTGGGTGGTGAGATCATGTGAAGCCAGGTGAGTCCAGGGAAGAGTTCAGGTGAGTCCTGGGAGAAGTTCTGGTGAGTCCTGGGAAGATGTCAGGTGAGTCCAGGGAAAATGTCAGGTGAATCCAAGAGTTGAGGTGAGTCTGGGGAAGAGAGTTCAAATGAGACCAGAGTAACAGGGAGAGAGCAGGGGCCAGAAGTAAACTAAGGGTTCAGAGGTATTTGAGTTTGGCAGGGATGATAGATGGTATGACCAGAAGGGTAGCAGCCTGTGAGGGCCTTTAGGTGGTCAGGGGGTGTAGTAGGTCAGTAGTTATAGTGATAGGAGGGGGGACTGATCAGAGAACATGGGTCCACTGAACACTGTGGGGGGTAGAGAGGGGGGGGTGAGGGCAAATGAGGCGACCGGTGATGGAGGCCAGGACGGAGTAAGAGAGGAGGAAAAAGGCAGAGGGGACACAGAGGCATCCAGGGAGACAGTCGGTAGCATCTGATGGAGTGGAACAAACAGGGAGAGTCCGGGAGTGAAGTGCAGGAGGAGTGGGGGGAGTCAGGCCTGATCCAGATCAGATATGAAACAATACTTTAAAAATGTTGCTGAATAGTGTTTGTTAAAATATTGATTATCTCATTGATGCAAGATGCAGTATTTGAGACAGTATTTAGCAACTGCAAGGCCCATATTGCCCTAAATTTGAATTTATTTATAACAGATTTCTTTAACAGGAATTATCTAACAACATTAACCCTATATGTGTGTGTTTTATGGAATTTAGACTGTAAGCTCCATTGGGGCATGGATTGATGTGAATAACAAATATTCTCTGTATAGCGCTGTGGAATTTATGGTGCTATAGAAATAAATGGTGATGATAGGAGAATTATACTTTCATTTTTTTAACACTAGCTCTCTATAACACACAAGTGATGTTAATATATGTGTAAACGTTTGTAAATAATAGTAACTGTGAGTTCATTAGATAAGATTAAAATACATTATTTCATTGCTACTATCCTCCAATTCAGAAGATCTCCCTGAAGGCTCCAATGATTTAGCGTTCTCCTCTCCTACTATTGTAGGTCTGTTTTAAGCAGGCTGAGCTGGTGTCCATGCCTTTCCCCTGTATACTTTCTGTTCACATGAATGGTCCAACAATCCCTATTTCTATGGCTCAGAAGGGATGGAACTGCACTATTTGTGGGTGGAGCCTCATGATTTAGAGTTCCAATTGAGGCTGATCAGGTGTAGTCCAGGTGTGGTCCAGGTGGATCAGGGTGTGGCCTAAAAAATTCTGATTTTGAAACTGGGCAATTTGTGAGGCGTGCCCTTAGAGCTTTCAGGTGGACCCATTGGAATGGAGAGTTGCAGCACCAAAGGTTAGTATTACTTCTATCTTATCTTATCTTAGTGATATCTAAAGCTGGGTACACATTGGTGTTTTTTCAGTCAATCATCAGTTCAATCACCCGATAAACGACTGTTCGGCCAGATATCGCTTCAGTGTGTATGCTTACATGCTGAACGACAGTCGTCCCACGTATCCGAGCGTCGTTTCATTTAGTTGGTCGGCATGTTTAATAATATCGTTCCAATCACCTACAGATCAGCTGTCACAGCTACCAGTCACTCCATTCAGATGCATGCAGTTCCTCAAGCTGCCACTCTCTGCAGAAAGCTGGGACTTCAGTGCAGACCTTTCACCCCTGAGTGCACATGACTTCAAAGTGCTTGACAGGAGGAGATTTATTAGAGACACACAGGGGACAGCGCAGAGTGCTGGGGCTGCCGGCATCTTGCTTCAGCCAGGGATCCTGTCACATGTATGAGACACACACAGATCTGAAGGTAAATCGTTCTAGTGTGTACACAGGTATCGGCATGCTGATCGGGGCTTCTTTTTTTTTTCTGTCGTGGAGAAAGTTGGTAAAACTATCGCATCGTTTGAAGTTTCATGTAGTGTGTACCTAGCTTAACCAACAGCAAATATTACATTTTGGGTAGAATTCTTCTTCAAACCCAATCTACAGGGTGATTCAAAAGTCGCAGTACACCCTTTTATTTCAAAAACTCTACAGGAAATTGGGAAACCTGAATACTCCCGTAAGGTATGGGTGACGTGGTCTATCTTTTACGGTATGTACCAAACATGGGCGCCATCTTGAAATCGGCCAATCGGCCCAATTCCTGTAGAGTTTTTGAAATAAAAGGGTGTACTGCGACTTTTGAATCACCCTGTATAATAAAAAATTAAATATTTAAAAATATTGATCAGGACACTTTCAACTCCAAACATGGTAGCTAAGTGATTTAAGGACACAGCTGAGTTCCTGTGAGGTCTAAATTAGTTTTAAATGTGTTTGTTTTTATAAAACAAAGAAATGTAAACTATACATGCATTTAATACATATTGGCTAGTCTATTATTTTTTTTAAGTTAAGTACACATGAAATATCCTCTGTGGACTGGCCCGTGAGCAGACAGATGTTGGGTAAGAGCAACAAACTGAACAGAAGAAGGGTTTGAATTGAAACTGAGTAGCAGAATTGAAGCTCTTGAGGCAAAACTAAGGTACTATTGGTTCCAAATCTTAAAACATCCTCAGTGCGAGCAATTTGTATGTGCTGCCTGTGGTATTTGAGAGTACACAGAAGACAATGTTGACAAATAAGAATAAAAGTGATAAATACAAAGTGTCCAGAAAAGGTGGATTTATTCTTGAAGGGTTCGGGAAATTTGAACTTATCTTTCAAGATGAAACCTGAAGGTAAACATGACCAAACTGGACATTTATTAATGTTTTATGTATATATTATTCACATGAATACATACAGTACATAGATCACCAACTGTATAAATGTTTACATTATATACAACATGAACATAGTACATAATCCAAAATCATCTTAATAAAATATACAATTTTAAATATGGCTTATAAACTTGTAACGACGGTGCTAAAATAATTACTCTTTTAAATAAACTTTTCAGCGTACAGCAACAAAAGCATCTTAAATCTTCAACTCTAGGTTGGTTTTAGGAAATTATGATGTCACATTGTGTGTCAATAGTAAAATTAAATACTTAAACATACAGTTAAAAGTGTAATTGGAAAATATGAGTAAAAAAAAGATTTTAAAGCAAGACATTTCTTGAGCATTTTTTCAAGTGTGTACTCGACCCGGGAAATAGGGATTGCTTGTAAACATATATTAAATAGCATAAAGCAGCTATCGCATAAAAAAATCATGTGTGTTTTTATAACATAAATTACTGCGGAAAGCTATAAGAAGAATTGTGGTTTTTACAATTTTCCCTTCCTTTTTTCTTTAGGTTGCTATAAATGTTTTATGATTCTGACATACCATGGCAACCACAGTTACACGATACATGTCGTAGTTAGCAGAGAGGCTTTGGAACACCTCTCTGAGCTCTTTCTGCGCAGTGACATCCTCCTTTAGCGTCTCTGCCATCACATGACATGCTGAGAATCTGTGACCTGTGCCTGAGTTATTCTGTCCCTGGGTGCCATTTTTGTTTGCCAAAAACAATTTGAAATGAAGATAATGATTTGTAGGATGATAGTTAAGAAAAATGCAGATGCAGGCTTAAAAAGGTACTAAACATGCTATTTAAAGAAACAAAAATTCAAGTCAGGTGTTCAAAAATAAATTAATGTTAGAAGTTAGCTGAAAATATTTGTTTTCTGAGTGTATGCAGTAAGATGATTATTTCAATAACTATTTTTGTATTGTTTTGTGGAATCATAAGAAACCCTTATCTAAAGTATCCATCAAAAAATGTGTTTGTACTGAGCTTTAGTTACAACATTCTTTTACACAATATTTATTGCATATGTAAAGCAATACCAACCTGTGCGACTCCCATTTACCACATTCTTTCTACGACAGGCATCTGCAAAGGGGCCATGAAGATCTTGTATAAGCCAGGTGTTTTGTTGTATATAGAAGTAAACAAATACAGACTGGAGGTACCACTATAGGTGCAAATTGCACCACATTAAATGTATAGGAAAACACACAGTTTCCGCCAGCTCAGCACAGAAGAAAAAGGCACGTATTTTTGCAGAGTGAGAATGGTTATGCCCTCTTAAAAAAACAAGCAACATGCCTAAAATGTGCCATCGTCACCTCTTTATCTTATTTTAAGAACATTGCTCCAAAAAATATAATTTCATTTTTGCACAGCTCTATAAAAACTAGGGGCACCAATGCGCCTATCTGTGCTTATCAACATGCGGCAGCAGGGTGGCTAAGTGGTTAGCACTTCTGCCTTACAGCACTGGGGTCTTGAGTTCAATTCCCGACCATGGCCTTATCTGTGAGGAGTTTGTATGTTCTCCCTGTGTTTGCGTGGGTTTCCTCTGGGTGCTCCGGTTTCCTCCCACACTCCAAAAACATACTGGTACGTTAATTGGCTGCTAACAAATTGACCATAGTATGTGTCTCTGTCTGTGTGTGTGTGTGTTAAGGAATTTAGATTGTAAGTCCCAATGGGGCAGGGACTGATGTGAGTTCTCTGTACAACGCTGCGGAATTAGTGGCGCTATATAAATAAATGATGATGATGCCTTCGCCTCGACCCATCTCCACATTTTTTGTTGGTGCAAACTTCTAATCCTCTTCAAATGCCACTATCTTGCTCCACAAATCAGTACATTTTGGCAGAAATCTAGGTACATGAGCACAAACCGAGACATTTGGGGCATGTTTACTAAACTGCGGGTTTGATAAAGTGGAGAAAAAGCCTATAGCAACCAACCAGATTCTAGCAGTCATTTTGTAGAATGTACTAAATAAATGCTAACCAGAATCTGATTGGTTGCTAAAGGCAACATCTCCACTTTTTCAAACCCGCAGTTTAGTAAATATACCCTTGATGTCACTGTGCCTCAGCTGTTTTGCACTTCATTAAGGAGGTATATGTCTGACTATTGACAATTTAAAAAGTCTCACAGAAGTGGACATAAGCCTCCTGCTTATTGCCCTCCTGCCCTTCAGGTCAGATAAAAGGAATACTGGATCTGTGAAACTTCAGGTATAGATAATGATACTGTACCTGCGTCCCTCAACAGGTCATTCCTTGACGTCAGGTGTTGTAAATAAGATGACATAACTCCCGACACAGTGCCAGTACTACATCTCCTTCTAAGCTGGTCAGCTCATATAAATGTTTTCCACTCATCTACACCTCTCTGAAAGTCAAATAATCTATTGAACAATTTTACTGGCATGTATAGATATAAAAGAAGTGTCCGTCTCCTCCCAATGTGTTTTGTTCATATGACCAGAACAATGCTCACAGTTTGTCCTCTAAGGTACTTTCACCAGCAATAACTTACTTTATGATTTAAATTATTTTTATTTCTTTTTTATGGGATGAATTGCGATAAATTGTACTGTATTTTGTAGAAAATTTGGATAACTATATATTTTTTTCATTTTGCTATTACAGGGGAAAATGAGCAACAATAGGGAAAAAAATTAAGCTGTTGCTTCTTCCCTTATTACTTTTACCAAGCAAATATATTGCTAAATTTAATCAACTGCTTCTAACGTTTATAGGAATTTATAATATGTTTACATTATTAGACGTTAAGGAGCAGATTCAATTCCCCGCGCTGTTCTTTAGAGCAACGCGGATTGCGCACTATTACCGTCACTACCGTTCAACGCTGATTTTTGCTCGCAACTCTGTTCTAAAGAACAACACAGAGAGTTGAATCTGCCCCATGGGTCCTGATTCAACTCCGGACATAGGACTGTTTGTGTAGTGTATCCTGCATGAATTCCCACTGGGCATGCTCAGAAACCAACCATACACAATTGCACAGAATCCTTATCCGCACCCATCTGACACTCACAACCCCTCACGCCTTGAGAGGCGGAATGGCGGAGGAAAGTGGCGGACTAACGTAAGCTATGTGCAATACGGGTGTGTTCATGCAGATGCGGCCAATTCAAACCCTGTGTTTAGTGTAAGTACCTTGTTTTCAGCCATATTCCTTGCACCTGCTACAGGGCATGTGTAAATCCCAGATGATAGTGATGACCAACACGGTATTACCTCTCCGATTCTGATTGGATAATTGTGACTCCGTTTCTTCAGTGTTCAGGAAGTACCTTTCACGCATGCGTCTCAGCAGCTACCACAGAAAACTGTACGCATTGAAGATATGTTTGTTATTTATTTAATTAGTTATTTTAAAATAATAGATGAAATTTAAAAAAAAAAAATCTCAAATATATGGATTGTATTAAAAAAAAAAAAGTTAATTTTGTTTTGTTTTTTGTTGGTTTGTTATTATATTGTTATCGGTTGTTATTTTAATTTCTAAATATAAACATAAAAGTTTTAATTGAGAAAATCCACAAATGGGCATTCTGATGTAAGTTCATTGTAAATACGCTTGTAGTAAACAATTGCTCCAAAATACAACTTTCGTCTCTGCGTGCGTCTACACTTACAGCAAAATTACACACTGTTTATACAGAACATATCCCCCCTATTCACATCGTAAAGTATCTTACAAAACATTTTGATTTGAATGTAGATGTGAATACGTAAATGTTGCCGACTCTTTTTAAACAAATGAAATACCCACAATTTGTGTTACAAATTCATTCAGATGATATGTTCTTTACTGTATGTCATAATAATTTTGTATATTAATTGATGTGGTGTATGTTTTATTTTTTATATTTTTTCCACACTTTTTGTCCACGTTGTATTTATTCCTTTTTTCCTCTATTGAGAGACTTTCTTTTTTAAACAGCATGTGCTAATACATGCTGTAAAATTGCAGCACCTGGAGAACAAGACACAGGGGCTCTCCCGCTTCGAAACCAGGAGAGGAAGAAGTGGAAGCGATGATTTTCCTGCACAGCAGGAGGGCTCTGTTATGACAAGGATCGTAACAAGTGGCCTCCTGTCGTTACACACAGAAACCAGTGGCTGTCAGTGGGGTCCAGGAAATAACTGTATACCCTGATGCATAAAGACACAGTGCGTCAGGGTGTAGCAAGAGGTTAAGCTGCAGGTCAAAACAATATTAATGACAGTGGTCTCAAAATAACCAAGGTTACTCTTTGTAATATACTAAATAATAAATCTAAATTATATTTCTTTATTCTTCATAAATAATAATAATAAATAATGTATTCATACAGGACTTTTTGTGTAATCTGAAGCCAACAAAAGGATACAGTCACAATAAACAACTTAAAAAGCGTTGGCATCAATCTCATTTCCATTGCATAAAGAGTTGTATATAAAATAAATTTCCCCAATGTTCTATAAGATGCAATTTTAATTACACCTGTGAATAAGTGTATTTCTGAGCCATGTCCATGTGTGGCAACACCTTGTCTATTGAGTTCTCAGCTATACAGTCTGTCGCTGACAAAATGCTCTTGTCATGTGTCTTTCAAACACAAGGAAAAAGACAAGTATGTACAGTAGGAACAGAACATATTTTAGGTAAGGGTAAAAAAATACTTGCAAATTTCTAGTAGTGATGAACCTATTCAATAAAGATTTCATTGTGATGAACTTAATAAGTACATTACTATATGAATCATATTGATATACATTTGCATAAACCAGCATTTGGATTCAAAGTACCTCTTACAAATATAATATGTCCTCTCAGTAATGTCAACAAAAGTGCAAACTACACACTTATTATGGATCACCATATAGACAACACTCACAGTCATAGCACTTACTTTGCATCACTTAACATTTTTGGCTACAGTGCTATAAACACTTCAGCTATAAAGATTTACAAATTAGATGAACCACATGTATTCCTGCACCCAGTAGTAGTGAGACTTGTGGAATCGTTATGATTACGTTTTAAAGGCATAGTTTGTAAATCATTTTCATTTTGTAACAATGTCTCAAGCAGTTACCAAGAAACACACATAAATTTAGGTTATATTCAAATATTCATATACACCTTCATCTGTAGCAATCACTACACACGTTTAATAATAAAGCTTACTGAATGTACCAGTTGCCTTGCTCTGTTAGATATAAGGCTTGTTTAAATCAACGAAGTGTGCAAAACCTGTACTATTAATATAATGTTAGGACAGAAATCTACCCGGTATATCTCAGAAAGGAGCTGCCATGTGCTTCACTTGCATTGCTCGTGATCTGTAAATTCATCCATTTCCATGTCCGAGTCAAAGAGTGAATGTCCTGTGAAATCAGTATCTGGGGTTTGAGAAATGCTGTTTTCTGTCCCTTCATCATCAAAGGTCCCTGTCCGAGAATAAAAGTTAAAGTCCTGTAGAGGGGTATGAGTCTTACTGTCCTCACCACTATCGTCAGTTTCATACAGAGTATTATCGTTGTCATCATGCCACTCTGGCCAGAATTTCCTTCTTATTCTTTCACAATACATGGCCAGATTGATGAGCTCCCCTGTAAGAGAAGAACAATCACGGTCATCAAATGCCAGTCCTTTAATAAAATGATTTTTGTTCTTGGGTAAGATTAGTTAAACACTGGGACTTTCATCCACAGAAATTATCAGATTGTCAGAAGTACTTTCTACAGTGGGCTATTTGATAAGTGATTATCAAATGCCTTATCTGGTAAGTGGTTTGGCTGTCTTTCATTCTAATTCACCTTAACATACTTTCTGTTTCTTTAGCCTCGGTTACTTTGAATTCAGTCTCACCAGGTTTATCATTTTATATACACACAGAGGCTACTTTGTTAGGTACACCTGCACACCTCCTCTTTCATTCAAATATCGAATCAGCCAATCATGTGCCCAGCAACTCAATGCATAAAGCATACATGCGTGGTCAAGAGGTTCAGTTGTAGTTCAGACCAAAAACCAGAATGAGGAAGAAATGTGCTGTCAAAGTTACTTTGACAGTGGAATGACAGTTGGTGCCAGACTAGCTGGTTTGAGAATATCAGAAACTGCTGATCTCCTGTGATTTTCACCCACACAACAGGATCTAGGGCTAGATTTACTAAACTGCGAGTTTGAAAAAGTGGGGATGTTGCCTATAGCAACCAATCAGGGTCTAGCTGTCATTTTGTAGAAGGTACTAAATAAATGAAAGCTAGAATCTGATTGGTTGCTATAGGCAACATCCCCACTTTTTCAAACCCGCAGCTTAGTAAATCTAGCCCCTAGTGTTTTCAGAGAAAGATGCACAAAGCAAAAAACACCCAGGGAGTGGCAGTTATATGGGTAAAAACGCCTTGTTAATGACAGAGGTCAGAGGAGAATGGCCAGATCATTCAAGCTGCCAGGAAAGCAGCAGTAACTCTAATAACTATGCATTACAATAGAAGAGCATCTCTGAACGCACCGCACATTGAACCTTGAAGTGGATGGGCTAACGCATCAGAAGACCAGAGCAGGTTCCACTCAGGACAGCTGAGGCTACAGTGGGCACAAAACCAAAAAATTAAAGATTGGAAAAACATAGCCTGCTCTGACGAATATTGATTTCTGCTGAGACAAGCAGATGGGTCAGAATTTGGATCCATCCCCCCTTGTCTTAACGGTGCAAGCTAGTGGTGGTGGTTTAATGGTGTAGGGATATTTTCTTGGCACACATTAGGCTCCTTAAAATCAATTGAGCATTGTTTAAATGTCACAGCATAAATGAGTAATGTTGCTGACCATGTGCATCTGTTTATAGCCATCGCCATGTTTTCTAATTGCTACCTCCAGAAGGATAACGTACCCTGCCACAAAGCACATGTCATATATAGCTGAATCTACACCATGTGAAGGAGTTCAGTTTACTCCTATGGCTTCCACGGTCACCAGATCTCAATCCAATAGAGCACCTCAGGAATGTGGTGGAATGGGAGATGCAAATGTATATCTATCTATCTAAGTCAGTGGTCAGGGAACAGGAGTAAATGACCCCAAATTGGGTAAAAATTAAATTCCTGGGGGTAATGCTGACGATTCACATGCTGTCAGTTGGATTGTAGACCCCTTTAAATGTGAAATTGCTGTTGTACCAGAAGAGCCTTAAGGGTTGGCAAAAGCACTTCTTGAGCTTTGATACAATAATAAAGCACGTATTGCATTTGAGAACAAAGCAGATCTGTCATATTTTTGGATGTCAACAGCTGCAAAGGCATTCAAAATTGCACATGAGGAGGCAGTCAAAAAGTTGCTGCCTTTTGCAACAACCTACCTTTGTACAAGGATTTTCCACTCTAACGAACATAAAAACAAAGCAGAGAAATCGATTGGACAATGAAGACTGTATCAAAATTGCTCTAACATCAAAATGCCCCAATATTGATGCTCTCGTATCAAAAAAGAAGCAACATTATTTCTCCAAAACCTGAAGTTTTGAAGTTGAAGCTTTCAAAGAAATTTTGAATAGATTCAATAAAATTTTGAATTCCAATAATTAAAAATATATGATTTCCTTCCTTTCAAAACAAGGGGGTAACGTCGGCGTATCTAAATATATTTGGGGCTAAAAGGTAAAAAAGTTCCCTGACCCCTGATCTAAGTTGAAATCTAAAAGTGGCTGTATGGAAATTTAGATAGAAGTGGCATTATCAAAAATGTAGTGAGAATGTAAGTGAATTGACTTTGATCATTTATATAGCAGTCTTGCATTTTTGCCTTTTTTCTTGATGGGTAGAGCTGTGTGGGTACGGTATGGGAAAACCCCTTGGAGACAATGAAAAAAAGCTAACTTTCAAGAATAAAAGCTACTTATTCGTTGTAGCATTTAGCAAACTGAACTACGGCAAAATATCACATTACAAAACCATTGAGTAGAAAAGCGCATAATATAAAAAAGAATTACTGTTAAATATGTCCATATTGGTCTTAAAAAACTGATCTAAAAAATATGTTTCTGTAGTACATATGCTGGACATCTTTCTGCAGCAGAAACATCAGTTATAGAGTTATTTAGTATATAAAATGGAAATATATCTCCACCTGTAGTTTTAACATCAGACACCAGATGGCAGTGAAACCTCATAAAATGTAAATCATATGTACAGTAGTTTATATTAAAGGACCAGTAACCTTCAAATGTATAATGCAGTGGTTCCCAAACTTTCTCAGTTTAAGGCAATCTTAGGATTTCCATAATTTTTCACGGCAGCCCTAAGCCAAAATAGTTACTGAGCTGTCCCAATTTTATAAGTAGTTGGGTCAAAGTAACAAAAAGAATTTAAGTTGTTTGCAAAAACAATACTCAAAAATCCAATAATATTTATATATTGTTTTTCAATTATATTTCGTCCAAAGAACAATTTAAAGCACTCATTAATAGCAATAAGATCAAATATAAAAACAACAACAACAATATGTACAAAATGTGCTTATTATTAAAGAATGTTATAAAAATACCAAACTTATTTATTAATGGTATGTGTGCGCCTGTTGTGCACTACACAACTTTTCAAACCTATCTGCTTGGACACTGCCACCCTTATTTCCTGATTCACATTGATTTTTGAACAGTGCTTGATTTTTATTATAGCAAAAGCTGATAACAGATATATTGTCGCAAATGGAACACGGATTTGCTGTGCTTTCGTACACTACCCTATTATCACACTGTGCCCCTTTTCACACTATCTCTCTCATCACACTGTCCCCCTCTTCACATTGTGTCCTCTTTTATTACTCTGTGTCCCTTCATGATCACACTGTGCCCCTTCACCATCACACTGTGCCCCTTCACCATCACACTGTGCCCCTTCACCATCACACTGTGCCCCTTCATCATCACACTGTGCCCCTTCATCATCACACTGTGCCCCTTCACAATCACTCTGTGCCCCTTCACCATCACACTGTGCCCCTTCACCATCACACTGTGCCCCTTCATAATCACACTGTGCCCCTTCATAATCACACTGTTTCCATTCACCACCACACTGTGCCCCTTCACTGTCACATTGTGCCCCTTCATAATCACACTGTGCCCCTTCACTATCACATTGTGCCCCTTCATAATCACACCGTGCCCCTTCATAATCACACTGTTCCCATTCACCAGCATACAGTGCCCCTTCATATTCACACTGTTCCCATTCACCAGCACACTGTGCCCCTTCACTATCACATTGTGCCCCTTCATAATCACACTGTGCCTTCTATCATGCTTTTGTCCCTTCATGACAGTGTTTCCCCTTCATTCCTTTACTTACCTTTATCTTGCCCTTCTTTCTTCTGCTTTTTTCTTTTTCTTCTGCTTTCTTTCTTCAGGCTTCTCTCTGCACCGCTCCTCAGTGATGTCCTGATCACATCATGCCCGACAGTCAGTGAGAAGGGAACAGGGAGGAGTGAGGATGCCGGCGCCCCTGGCACCCCGTATTGGTAGTTTTTTTTGACCAGCTGGAGGACAAGCAGGGGATGGCAGGTTTGGCCTCTCATGCTTAGCGCCCCTCTGCCTTGCTTAGCCCGCTTACCACAAACCATGGCCGCGGCACCCCTATAAGTGCACCGCATCGCCCCAGGGGGCCATGGCACAAAGTTTGGGAACCACTGGTATAATGCATTTGAGTATTATTATATAAATACTATCAAAATATCATAAATGCAGACTTCAGGAGATCTCCCACACTACCACACTGTTTTACAATGAGGCAACCTCTCCCCTCCAATTATCTCCTGTGAACTTGTGATCTTAATAAGGGAATGGGAAGTCATACAGCATACCTTACACATGTGCAAGATGATTTGAATCTTGCCTGATCAAGATGGCAGCACACGGCAGGGGGCAGCTGCATAGGCAACTGTTGCCGTTTAATCCATATACAGTAGAGACCTAGCAGGTCCCATGTAATTATATATTGAACATATTAGTCATAATTTACATTTGCATCATATTTTATATATTTATTTATTTTCTCTTAAACCAGGATATTACATGTGACTAAAATGTCCATTTGTTCAATTTACCATAATCACACACACTCTATATTACTCTAAGGATATATTGGGCTAGTACTTGTTCAGTGAAATGTTGCCATTTAGCTAGAGTTGAATACATTCTGCCACAAAACATCATGTTATGTCTGTTGTTCCGTCACACAAATAATGTAAGCTTTATTTACCTTTAATTAGTCTCTCAGGTCTTGTTCCTGGCAGCGTCCACATTGCCTGAGCCAAATGTCCAAACACTGTGGCATCTATAGTAGAAAACTTTGGTCCCATGAGGTACTTTTTATCACCTAATAACAATATGGTTTTGCATTAGTGACATTTTTGCTCATTTTTAAAGTATACAAGCATTTATACATTCAAAAACCAGTACTGTTCTTTAGGCTGCATCCCTGCCGCTATTATAGTGGATCAATCACCTACAGACAGTGGAGGCAGCCATCTTGAGGATGCATCTATGATTCAATTGGACCCAGTGATATCCCTTTGTATATCATGCCTCTGCAATATCTTTGGTTTCTTGTGAATTAAGTTAATTAATAAGTTGCATATTGCTTCAAACAACAAAATGGCTGTGTCTATGCAAAGGGTATATATTAAATATCTGATACTTAGCAAAGGCAGCTGGACATATGGGTCAGTACTTGGACACTGGTTAGGATTGCCATCATTTTGAAACAAAAAAAACAAGACACTCATGTGACATTCAGTTTGGTCATTAACAAATGAAAACAATACAAAATAAAAACATTTTTAGGAATTTATTTGAGGAATTTCCATGGAGCCCCTAATAGTGCACCAGAATATGGCTGTATGGTTGAATGCCCAAACATTTATGTACCCTGGCTTGGGGCCAAAATACTGAACGGAAACTGAAACAAGACAAACAATAGCAGGGTCCTCCAAATATGTCCTAAAATGATTAGTTGTCTATTTAAAATACACACATCGTTATACAACATCCATTTAAGTGTTACTACACAGTATTATAGTAACAAACCATTAACAAACCTTTAGCATCACTAACATTTTCTTGTCATAGCAGAAATGTATGTGATTTTTTAATAAGTTCTATACACTATTTTAACTTCTGCATTGAGCAATTCTGTGTTATTTCATGTGGCATTCTCGTGTCTAGCAGCAATCTGATGTGTGGCAGCATGTCATAGCACTTCAATGATTAGCTAAATAATGGTGTGAAAAAGATGGCAGCTGCAATAATGTTTTTTGCAACTAAGGGGTTTGTCCACATGGGATAAAAAGTATACTACAAGTTGTCCATTTATTATACGTGCCCACTTTTCAAACCTCTCCCACGGAAAATCCGTGAGAGGTCATGTGACAGGGGGTAGGAGGGTGCATGGTGACACTATTGCATCACCGTAGCCCCGCCCCCTTATAGGAAATGCCAAAATTCACAGCATTTCATAGTATGTGGCAGGGCTTAATGACGCTAAATCGTGTCATTAAGCCTCAGCTCCATCACCTCCGGGACGATGCCTACTCTTCCAGGACTCCGGAAGGGAGCCTTCCAGATATTCCAGGAGAGTAGACAAGTATGCTATATATTCTGTCCTCGAGTTCTGTGATCTGCAGTGTAACAGGGTACTTATAACTGGTGTAATTCCTAGGGTAGACGTTATGTTAAGCTGGCAGTTCTCAAGAAATGGACAGACTCTGTACATGTGTGGTACTCAGGAATGTAGTTGGGGATTCGGAAAACAGCAATTAAGTGGTGTGGTCCTCCACTACTCACTGATCTGTGAGCAGTTTCCAGGATAGTCTCTGTGTACATTTTTTTGTGCTAGGTTTCACTTCTATCCAGCACATTTATTAATGAACAACTACTCAGCGTTTTCCTGTCTCATACACCTGCTGGTATGTCACCCACTCATTATGTCTGTTATTAAGGTTTTTGGGTGCTGTGGGCTTTTCTTAGCTTGCCCCATTTAACTCAGTATGCAGGTCTCTGTAAATGGGTTTACCTGCAGGGTGATCAGACTGGCTGCTCTTTTTTCTTACAACTCCTCACAGAGGGGCATATTTATTAAGGACGACATTTTTAACATGATCCCTTGCAACCCTTTTAGCAAAGATAAGGATTGAAAGATCATGTGTATTTATTAAAAAAAAACTTCAACAGGAACAGAAGTCACAAATAACTGCTGTTCCTGTGAAGACCCCTCTCCTATATTTCTATGGTCACTATCGCAAGGTGACAACCTTTGCGATAGTGACCGGAGGGGAGAGCAGTAAGACGCAATGAGGGATCTGAAGATCCCTCTACCACAATGCTCTCCCCATACAGCAGAGCTGAAAAATTGCACATACATTATCAGTCAGAATTTGATGAACAAAAAGTAAAATAAATAGGCCCCAGAAGGCCTGATTCATCTTCGGATGCAACCTGCATGTAAATAGCATTTACAAAACGAGCATGGATCTTGAGCGTATTTCTGACTGTATTCAAATACAAGCTCTGACCATACATCACTGTGCATGGTAGATAAGGTGGGGAATGCTGGGTCATGTAATAGCATTATTAGGTAGAGTATGTGATTGAAGACTGGACAGTGTATTCTATTCTTCATTATTTTATACTTCAAAGCTTTATTGAGACACACAAAAAAAGAAAAGTAAAATAAAATAAATGCATTATTATCAGGGTATTACCCAGAAGTCCAGCCAGAGACCTCATGTCTTTCTCCATTAACATGTAAATCTCTTCTTCAGAGAAGCGCCCAATGCCTTGCCCATACATTTCACGTTTCACAATGCCTTTTGTCAGATGGCATAATATCCATTTTAACAAGTCACTAAGTGGTCCAGGAATGGAAATCATCTTCTGAGTCTCGTGTAGATTGTCTACCCATTGGCAATAGGCTAAAGTCCTGCA
Source organism: Mixophyes fleayi (assembly GCF_038048845.1). Taxonomy (NCBI): domain Eukaryota; kingdom Metazoa; phylum Chordata; class Amphibia; order Anura; family Limnodynastidae; genus Mixophyes; species Mixophyes fleayi. The sequence goes on from NC_134404.1 coordinate 178,314,343, forward strand.
ATAAATTTTTGTAAAAAATAAAAAAGTAATAAACATGTTTATTTATGCATTTTATATCAGAGCAACTTTAGTTATTACACAGAGCTATTTCTCATATGTGCATTTCCTGTCATTATACACCTATATTTGTACACTAACATGTGTATGCATGTGATATAAAATATGTTCTTAATTTCAGTACCATCTATTAAATCACAGCAAGACGATATTACACTCTGACACTAACAGAGTGACCCTATTGTGTCACCTTAGCCCCGCCCTTGATAGGAAATGCCATGGTATTTCATAGCAGGGGCCAGGGTTAATGACTCAAAATTGTGTAATTAAGCCCCGCCTCCATCACCTCAGGGAGGATGAAAAACACACCTAAATATATAGGAAGAAAAAATGACAAGTGGATCTTCATTGAAGTACACTTTAAATCAGAATCTGTATCCACACTAAATGAGCCTTAATAGTGGAGTCTGATTGAGGAGCCACATCTCCAGGAGATGTTGGGAGTCCCAGCCTTCTTTCACAAACATGCAGAAAAGGAAAGACACAGAATGAAAAATATAAATATAGCATGTATTGTTTGTGAAAATGTACTAATATAATTGTGCAAAAATGTCCTCTCACTTATTTAAAGAGAGAAAAATGCATTCAACACTGAAACACAAGTTTCTGGATTTTTCATTGCACTTGGGTAGGGTAAGGGCCTGGCAATGCTGCTCTAGCCTCCTGTGCCTCCTACATACTTGCCAACTTTTCCTCGTTGGCTTCATGGAGATCCCGGGGGAGGTAGGTGTGCAGGGGCGGGGCTTGACGAAGCACATCATTTTGGCCCCGCCCCTAAATGATTGTCACAAATTTGGCCAATTACAACAGGGGGCTAAAATGACACAATATTTGCATAATTAAGCCCCGCCCCTGCCACTTATACGAGAACCGGGAGGTTGCCCTGGTCTCCCTGAAATGCGTGAGTCTCCCGGACAACCCAGGAGAGTAGGCAACTATGTTTAAAAAAAAAAAGCTAGTGAATCTCTAGAGACTGAAGTGTCTTTTA